>NW_018742487.1:245751-458803 GCF_001683475.1 Chenopodium quinoa
TCCAAGGTGAAGCGCAACATAGCAACACACACAAGGCCCAACAACGCTGCCTGTGCGTGTGCGCGGGCTAGCTTGCGAACAGCAACAACAGTCACGCAAGGCTAGGCCTTATGGCTGCCTTGGCGCGTAAGGTGCAAGCCTTGTTGATGCCTTGGTGCGCAAGTCAAGGGGCCCCAAGTGCGTGTGTGCATGTATATGGATCCACATGGCGCTTGATGATTAGTTCATATACTAATACTATTTCTATTAGGTTTATGCTTTTAAGGAGGTGTTTATTTAATGTAAATAGCCCATGATCATTAGATGATTGGACAATTAGTTAGAGAATTATTATTGCCTCCTAAAAGTAAGAATCTAGATCTAAACAAATAACCTTAAGGGATCTTATCCGGTATATTAAGCTAGTACACTTAATGCGGGTTTGATTGTGTGGGTGGACTTTCAATATAGGGATTTTGCTTGCAGTTCTTGGCTCTATTCGTACTAACAAGCACGCTTCAAAGGTATAATCTTTAGAGTAGATTTTGTGCTTTGATTAATCTTTCGAATTGTACATGGATCCGAACATAAGGTTGTTTCCGCACTCTTAATTAGATTAGAGTAAAACCCAACAGTTACTTATACAAATTTCAATTTATTAATAATTACAAATTTATGATTTCAAAAAAAATTTATCTATGTTTTTCTTATGTCATAAATTGTTGTATATTATGTTCATGGACAATAATTATTAAACTTTTTTTTGAATGAATAGATGATAACATATAAGACATGGATATTGTTCTCCAAATACAAACAACCCCAAAAGGGTAATTTAAAACACAAATCAAAATTGAATAACTTACGCAAGTTAAAACTTTTGAATTACTTATCGACTCAAAAAAAAAAAAGTCAATCGAACATTTTCCAATTCACTTTTAATATGGATTTCAAATTGGCAACTCAGGGCATTACCATGACCTCACACTACTTGTTAATTTATAAGTCAGCTGCCAAATTTCTCAAGCCTAAGATTTACTTGGTGTCATACATGATTTAAAATTTAATCAATAAGAAATTAATTTAATAAGTAGTGAGAGGCCCCAAAATGATTAAAACGATCCTGGTTAGCCTCACAATATATTGTGATTATGGCCTTTATTAAAGTAAACAAGCAAATTGTAATAGTAAATTATTGTGGGAAATTTAAAGTTATCCTTTAGCTTTAAATGTAAGGGGTCACTTGGAGAAAGTAACCCTAGCTTAGTCTTGTGATTTTAATTTTGCATGTTACGAAATGTTGGTATATTGTCCCTATTAATTAAGGTATGTTTGGTTCAACTAATTTGATTGCTTGAACTATTTATACTTGAATTAATAAAGGACTTATTCTGTTATGAAAAAATGATTATTTTGATTGATATTGGCATAAATTTGTGCCCTGTAAAACACTTATTACTTGTTCATGAACTTGTTTTGTCTAAGTTTATTTAAACTTTATTAGAACCTATTTTGTTTAAAATAAGTCAAAATAAGTTAGATTAAGATGAAATAAACAAATCCAAATTGGATGTACAAAGTAGAGATTAGAATTTGTAATGTCTTGTTAGTCATAGTTTAGGCGCATAATTATCCAAATTAAAGTACTATATCTTGACAGTTCATATCCCAACTCCCAGCTTAATTGGCTACCTTAAATGTGATCTACATCAAAAAGATTTGTTATAATTCATGATAAATATAAGGTGTCATTAGTTGGAGATATAAATAAAAGTGTTACACTTGTTGATGTGTAGATCGAAAGCAATGAAAAAAAAAAAAAAAAGAAATTATAAAATTGTTGGTCCTCTCAAAATAATGATGAAATAAAATAATCAAATCAGAATCTCATGAAATTTTATTTTTTGGTGGCCTGAAGATTCCAAAATATCTTGATTCACTAAGTTCAAGGAATCATGATTATGCCTAATTAACACCAACAATTTTGAGTTAGTTACTTAGTCAATAGACAGTTGTTCAAATTTTTTCTAGATTATTATTGGTTGATTAATTAATTATTACTAATGGATTCACATGTCTAAGAATCTTTATTGATTTTGCACGACATATCCCATATTTTTGGTACGATTTTGGAGATGCAACTTTTTCATAAAGATGAACAATTGTAGTGTTAAATTAACAATGTTACTTAAAATAATTTGGGAGAATAAGAAATATCTTAAAGGTATTGTAGATTTGTAGGAGTGAAAAATCGGCCTAATTTTGCATATGTGGTTTGGGATTAGCTTATAGACTTATAGTCTTTTACATACGCAAAAAGAGTAACAAAAAGGATAAGTAACAAGTTCTCAAAAAATCTTTGAAGAAGATTTGTAAAACTTAGCTTGTTGGACGAACAATTAGATACAAATCATACAATAGAGATGAGCAATTATAGAGTCAAATTAACTGTATTATTATATAAAAAGAAAAAGGGTAATGCTATATGTGGCCATTAGAACTATAAATAAACATTTAATATCTTTTCTTATTAGGTATTAATTTAGAAATGTATGACAAAATCACGTGCAAATCATTGTAATTAATGTTATATTTTCATTTGTTTTTTCCATTTTTAACTTCTTATATATACTCCTTAGGGTTATGTATAGCATTTTTTCAAAGAAAATATTTTAAAAGTATCCTAGGTCTGGGAAATCACCCTAGTTTTACATAATATATATGACTTAGAAGCAAATTCTACATATGTGAAAGGGGCAATGAATAGGGTTAAGTATCGAGTTGTAGAACGATATAATTTTTTCATAGAGATGAACAAATGGAGTCGGATTAACTATATTTTTACTTAAAAAATAAGCACAGATAGATTAGTAAACAAAACAAAAGTAGAATAAGAAAGAGATCTTGGAGGAATAATCTGGTTTGTGAAATATACTAATAGAGGACTTGGGCCGATCTTAATTCTTAACCACTTACAAGTATGTAGTTATGTTAGATAAGTACAGTACATGTTGCAAATTTAATTAAGGTTTAATGTATAAGTCTTTTTGGTTACATTAAGGTACATTTGACTTGTGACATACTTCTGTGACCCTCGTAAGATGGTACATAAGAACAAGGGTAAAGAGCTAAACTTGTTTAAGGTGTGTTTGCTTAACTCAATTGATTTTTAATTGACAAATTAATATAAGGCAGAGAGCTTGGCAGAGAGCTTTTAATCCATTCATATGAGATGCCATGAATATATAGCGTATAGAATAATGTGTTGGCCTTAGGTAACTATCTAGGTAAGATCAAATGTTACCAAATTCCTATTCTATGTCAACTATGCAATATAAGATAATATCAAATTAAATCATATAATATATATAATATATTTCTATCTTAACACCCCCCTCAAGTTGGAGCACGGTGTGGATCGAAAGTGCCCAACTTGGACAAGAGGTAACAAATAGTCGTTTACCAAGGGCCTTGGTAAAAATATCCGCCAACGAAGAGTCTGTAGAAACATGAGATGACTCAATTATACCTTCCGAAATAGCATGTACCATTATCACTCTGAACAATCTTAATGGTTTGAGAGAATTGACGGTCAATCATTGCAACGAAATTCATAAA
Organism: Chenopodium quinoa; assembly: GCF_001683475.1. NCBI lineage: Eukaryota > Viridiplantae > Streptophyta > Magnoliopsida > Caryophyllales > Amaranthaceae > Chenopodium > Chenopodium quinoa. The sequence goes on from NW_018742487.1 coordinate 249,349, forward strand.
AACACAAAAAACTTCCATCTTATCATCCAACAAATAAACCCACACAGCAGGGGAAAAATCATCAACTATTGTCAAAAAATACCGAGCTCCACAAGAAGAAGCATGTCTATAAGAGCCCCACAAATCACAATGTATTTTCTCAAAAATGCGGCTCGCTTTATTTTCACCAGTAGGAAACTTGTCCCTAGGATGTTTAGTCCGAAAACAAACTTCACAATTCTTATCTAAGCTACCCTTAAGACTATCAAGAGGAAGTAACTTCACCACATTCTTCGACGGATGACCAAGTCTCTTGTGCCATAGTTCTAACTGAGATGTTGCTCCATTCATCGAGATATGTTGCACTAAATTTCCTCCGAAGTAGTAAAGTCCATTTCGTCTTGTCCCCGTTCCAATCAGCGTCCCCGTTTGGTCCTGTATAGCAGAATTAAATTTGACAATACAATGCAAATCATCATTTAATTATGAAACCGAAATGAAATTACAAGTCAAATTAGGAACATAGAGGACATGTTTAAGCACTATTGAATCCGATAGACGAACCGAACCCTCTTCTGCAAGAAGAGTCTCACCATTCGGCAAACCAACCGAACAATCGAATATAAGAGTTGTATCAAACAACCAAAAGGCATTGCCCGTGACATGATGAGTGGCTCCTGTATCAACAATCCACAAATTATTGTCAAATTTACCATTCAATCTATTATCCGACATCTTAGTATTACCAACCACAGCCGCAATATCGTCGGCCATTGATTAGGATTTTTAAAAAAAAAAATGTGGCTCAGATACCATGACAAATTAATATAAGGCAGAGAGCTTGGCAGAAAGATTTTAATCCATTCAATTAATAAAGAATAATATGGCAGAATTGGTAACATTTGATATTACATTTAATAAAGATAGTATAGGAATTTGGTAACATTTGATCTTAATTAGTATAAGTTCAGACAATAAAAGTCAATATTAACGGAATGTAAATGTTTTCAAAAGGGATGGATGATGTATTAATTATGAAAGTTTTGTGCTTTTTTAAAAACTACAAAAGTTTCGTACTCTTTATACAATTATAAAGATTACATGAAAGCTATTAGAATTCACAACTAATTGTATATTTTATTTGAGTGACCATGCATAAGGGCGATTGACAATATGGTCCATAATATGTAAAGAATGACAAAATTGGGGACATTTAGAAAATGGAATAATACGTTTAAAGACAAAATTTGAGATTTGACTAGATTCGAATGGTAATAATTAAGCCACATTTAATTTGAGATTATGAACTAAATTGTGCCCTATTCGATCGAGTTATATGCGAATTATACTCCTATTGCCTCCTACAAAATATGGAATATAAATTGTAAGAATATACCCCCCTCTGATTTATACTACTTCCTCTGTTTTATTAATATGGCACCCCTTGTCTTTTAAAAAAGTTTTATAAATATTGCACCACATCCATTTCATAAAAACAAATATCTATGTTCTTAGTCTTCTTACTATAAATACTCAATATACTTTTACTTATTTTATAAATTTAAGCTTACAATCACATGGGTAAGACCCTGTTCACTTTACCTTATTTTTGCTAAACTGAAATTATTTTTACTGAACTGAAATTATTTTTGCTGAACTTAAATTATTTTTGCTGAACTTAAATTAATTTTACTGAACTAAAATTATTTTTGCTGAATTGAAATTATTTTACTGAATTTCTATTATATTTCCTCTTTAAAAATTCTAAATTTTACTAAACTGAACTTATTTTTACTGAATTGAAATTATTTTTACTGAATTGAACTTATTTTTACTGAACTGAAATTATTTTTACTTAATATTATTTTTTTAAGGTAAAGTGAACAGAGCCTAATTGTGTATATTTATTTTCCTCTCTCCCTTCTTTTTCCCCAATACTAAAAAAATTGTCCAATTCCTATGACGCAATAATTTTTTTAAGGAAGTATATCTTATCATATTACGGAGTGATACTTTTTTAAATTGTTTTGATGGAAACTATGAATTGGATCAAATTGATGTTTTTGAGTTTTGCCGTTAGAAAGAAGAAAAGTTGCCTTCAATATCTGTACTCCTTAAAAGATAAATATAGGACTTTTAGGTATTATAAGCGGAATTTCATGAATCATATTCATACGCACCTAAAACAATATCACATGCATAACACACAAGAATCACATAATTATACCTTTGAAGCGTGAATTCCACGTAGCTATTCGATCAGCAAATCAGGGAGAGAATAGAGCCCCAAGCGTGACTCCTCTACTTAGTCCACGGGATTTGATCAAACGTCCACCAATGCTAGATTGGTCGAGTGAAATGGAAAAAACCACAATCACCACCTTTAACGGACAACCGGCCACCACACGAACCACCACCACCGTGCACACACCACCGGCACACACTAAGGAGGATGGACGAGAGTGAGAAAGAGAGTTAGTGAGGAGTTGGATTGTGTTTTCTATTAGAGTTTTATCTATGATCAGTAAAATTGTTCTCTTCAACCCTAGGCACCTAGTCTATTTATAATCATATTATAATTAGACTAGGAGCAAAGCCCAAGCCCTCTAAAAGCCTCCATATGGCCAGCCACCCAAGGGATGAGGCCCATCATGGGCCTCGTCCTCTTATGCTTGATCTAGGCTCTTTGTGTGACCTTATAGGATCCGTCCAATTGAGCTTTGGCCTATTTTACTAGCCCAAAGATCGTTAGTACCTCTAGCTATGATATAACGACGACCCAAATGGACAAACTTAATTATCTCCAAAATTTGATCCATTATATATGTAGTAATTGTACTTCACGAATACATAAATCCTTCAATAAACCCATATACGATTACCTGACCTGAATAACCCGAACCGTGACTTGGACTAGACCCAAAACAACGATCCGAATTTGACCCAAAAACCCAAAATCTACCCAACTTATACTTAACTCGACCTGAAATGCATTTGACCCAATTTTGAACTGATACTTAGATGTACCTGACCCAAAATTGACTCAATAGCCAAAGTGACTCGACCCAAAGTCGAACTGATACCCGAAGTGACCTAATATACAAAGTGACCCGGTCGATTTTAACCCAAAACAATTGACCCGAAATGACTCGATACTCGTGTTACTCAAACTAAAATTACCATATACCCAAAATTATCCGAATGAAAAGTGTTTATCATGAGGTATCGTTATCATGCTTTTTTTTAAGTTGGTAATAAAAAGGGCCCTACCGGGCCTGAACCTCTCACATGTCCTCCCGGCCCGGGTTAACGGGCTAGACACTACTTTAGAAGTGGAGGGAAGGGTAAGGGAAACCTCACCCCAAAGTGTCACTAGTGGGGTTTGATCCCACAACCTCTTGGTTGTGATGAGATACAAACTTTGTCACTAGACCAAACTTAGCTTCGTGGTAGCGTTATCATGCATGGATGTGCGAGTTTTGATTAGAGTTCATGCATTATCAGATTTCCAATAGGAAAAGTACAATTAATATAACATTGTCTGATGATCTATTAAGCCTATTATGTTGTATCTAGTTGTTATTGTGCCGATGTCTAGGCCTTGTTCTAGGTTGTATATAAAATCCCATTCACACAGAAATAAAACTAAGGAAAATACATTCCTAACTTGGTATCGGAGCAAATACACTCTAAACCCTAATAAAAACAAAAAAAAAACAAAAAAAAAATTGATTTTTTACCATGACTGACGACGGGAGGCTTGATCCTTCTTCTCCGTTCTACCTCAGCGCCAGTGATCAACGGAGAATTTGATCACTCACATGGTTTTAAAGGGTGACAATTATTTGGCTTGGTCTAGGGCAATCACATTGTCTCTACGATCTCGTAGAAAATTTGGGTTCGTCGATTCACGAAACCGATTGATTGATGGAACGATCACGAAATTGACAGAGAAAAAGAAATTGCTAGATTGGGAGACGGTCAATTCAATGCTCGTCTCGTGGATATTGAGGTCTATGGAACCTAAACTAGCGGCATCACTGCCCTATTTTGATGAGGCAAAACGCCTTTGGACTTACTTAGAACAGAGATATTGCGAGCATCTCTAATGGACCACGGTTGCAACAACAAAGGTCAAAAATTACTGATTGTTGGCAAACTGAGGGTATGCCGATTGGCGACTATTACACCACGTTAATGTGCTTGTTTGATGATCTCGCGAGAATCAACCTCCTTCATGGCTGTGAATGCGGGCTATGCTCGTGCAATGTTGCGGGAAAATTCGTAGGGATAGGGAGGAGGAAGTGCTACACCAATTTTTAATTGGTGTTGATGACTCAAAGTATGCTGTTATGCGAACGAACTTGTTATCACAACAGCCTCCAATTGATTTAAATTGGGCCTATCAAGCCCTCCTCCAAGAGGAGGAGTCGTGCGGCATTGCTAAAGGTAGGGCTGAGAAAGAGGCGGTGAATGATGCTCATGCTTTTGCCGTATCTGATGTACGCTCGAAGAGTACCTTGGATTGTCGAGATAAATCAAAGTTATTCTGCTGGCATTGCAAGAAAACAGGGCAGTCGTCGAGGGTTGCTTTGTCCTCCAAGGCTTTCCTGATCGGTGGTACAAACTGAAACGAGGGAAGGGACCTGCTGCTGGTTCAGCCTCTGCCCGATCATCTCCTAAGATCACTGCTACCTTGTCTTCTGATTCAGGTTTAGAGAAAGCACCCCCTGCTGCTGTTCGTGCCAATGCAGTGAGTGGGTTGGCCTCTTCGATAGTGGTAGCCTCTAGGAGTGGCGATAATATCTCTTTAGGTGATCTCAAACCTGAGGATGTTCAGGTTTTGCTGAATATGGCTAACCTCCATCAACAAGAGCGTATGCAAGGTGAGTTTTTGTCTTGGATTATTGATATATATGGGGCATCTCATCATGTTACCGGTAATGAATCGTGCTTGGTGGATGTCCGTTTGATCTCGCAGTGTCCCGTGGGTCTTCCTAATGGTGATCAAGCAGTAGCTTTGAAGGAGGGTCGTGTCGTTTTGGCCGACAACATAATCTTAGAGCATGTTTTATTTGTCCCTAATTTACAATGCAACTTAATATCGGTGTCTAAAATGATTGATAATTCATAATGTTTTATATGATTCACTGATTCTTTGTGTGTTATAGAGGACCAACGTCACTACTAGAAAACAACCAAATTTTGACGGACTAGTTCCGACGGACACGAAATTCCGTCAGAAATAGCGAAATTTCCGACGGATTTATGTTTCGTCGGATATTTTTGACGAATTAAACAAATCCGTTGGAAATCCATCGGAAAATTCAAACGAAAATAAATTCCCTCGGAATATATGTGCTTTCCGACGGAATTTTCCGTCGAAATTCACAATTTCTGACAGAATTTTCCATCGAAATATAATAAAAAAATTAAAACCCTTTTTACCAAACCCTACTCAGTAAAACGCAGACCCATCCCCGGTTCCGCCCTCTATTTCCGCCTCTCTTTCTTCTCTCCTCTTCTCCTTCTCTTTCTCTCTCCTCTTCTCCTCTTTCTTCTTCGTTATCTGCTGCTCCTCTCTTTCTATTTCTCTCTCCTTTTCTCCTTCGTTTCTGCTGCTCTTCTCCTTCTTCTTTCTCTATTCTCCTTCTCTTACTCTCTTTTCTTTTCCTTCTCTTTCTCTGTTCTCTTTTGTTTGTCGCCTGCAAGGGGTTGGGTCACGACGCCAATTTGGTCTTCTTTCTCGTCGTCGCGTAGAGTTTTCGTGGTCTAATTTGGCCATATTAAACCAAATTCGAGGTGATATTCAAAGAAAAATTTGATTTAAAAGGTATGTTTTCTTGTTCTTTTTTTAAAAAAAAAAATAATTTCGTTAAGTTTTGGGTTGTAGTTGTGGTTTTGGCCGGTTATGAGTGATTTTTGGTGGGTAGTTGGTCGGAATAGGTACGGTTAGGGTGGTAGTTTTGGGTTTTGTTTGGGTGGGTTTAGGTGATAGATTTGGGTTAATTGGGTGGTTTAAGGTGGGTGGGTTCTGATTAGGTGGATTTAGATGATAGATCTGGGATAGTTGGGTGGTTTGGGGTTAGGTTGGTTAAGGTGGTGGGTCTGGTGGGTGGGTTTCGGGTTAGGTGGTTTAAGGTGGTGGGTTAGGGTTAGGTGGGTTAAGGTGGTGGGTGGGTTCGGGTTAGGTGGACTAAGGTGGTGGGTGGGTTCGGGTTAGGTGGACTAAGGTGGTGGGTTAGGGTTAGGGTTTGGTGGGTGGGTTCGGGTTAAGGTAGTGCGACTGGTGGGTTAAGGTGGTGCGATTGGTGGGTTAAGGTGAGTTAATTGGTTAAGCGTAGTGGCGGAGGGGGCTAGAAGCGGTGGTGCAGTAGGGTTTTTTTTTTTAATTTCTTTGTTAGAGTTTCCTACGGAATTTTTCGGGCCGGAAAACCTCTTCCGACAAAGTGATTTCCATCGAAAAAGTGTTTTTGACGGAAATCCGTTTTTCCTATAAAGTGTTTTCCGACAATCGATTGCGATGGAATTCCGTCGGAAACGGTTTTTCCGACGGAAAATAGGGTGTTTCCGACGGAATAGTTCCGTCGAAATTCAGCTGTTTTCTTATAGTGGCGTTCGGGGAGCCTGATTGGAGCTGGTGAACGGAAGGATGGACTGTACTACTTTCGACGAATTCCTACAGTATGAGCGGTGCAAGTTCCTGAGGTGTTAGAATTTGAGTTGTGGCATGAAAGACTTGGGCATCCGTCGAATAGAGTGGTTAAGTTGATTCCTGCTATTCGTAGTAGTTCTGCTAAGAAACTTTTGAATAAAGCTTGTGGTGTGTGTCCTCAAGATAAACAATCTAGAGATAGCTTTCCTAATATTGATAGTAAAGCTAGTCGTAATTTTGAATTAATTCATTGTGATTTGTGGGGGGTCATATAAAATTCCCTCTACTTGTAGTGCACATTATTTTTTGACTTTGGTTGATGATTATTCAAGATGTGTTTGGGTTTATTTGTTGCATTCTAAAACGGAAGTTTATTCTGCACTTTGTTCTTTTTTTGCTATGGTTGATTGTCAATTTGGTGTGTCTGTCAAATTGGTGAGGAGTAACGATGGAACTGAATTCAATTGCATGCTTCCATATTTTAGAGAACATGGCATTCTATTTCAAACTTCTTGTGTTGGGACTCCTCAAAAAAATGGTCGTGTCGAGCGAAAACATCAACATATCTTGAATGTGGGGGCGTGCTTTGATGTTTCAAGGGAATTTTCCTATTGGTTTTTGGGGTGAGTGTGTTCTTGGGGCGGTTTATTTGATTAATCGTACTGCTTCTCGTTTGTTACAAAACAAGACACCATATGAGATTTTGTTTGGTAAAGAACTTAGCTTTGATGAGCTATGTGTTTTTGGTTCTCCTTGCTTTACACATAATCAAAAAGCTAAGGGAGACAAATTTGCATCTAGGAGTCGGAAGTGTGTATTTTTAAGCTATCCTCATGGTAAAAATGGTTGGAAAGTGTATGACCTTGAGACGGGTGAGATTTTTGTGTCGCGTGATGTGAAGTTTTATCATAACAAATTTCCTTCTGCTTATGTAAAGGATTCCGAAAATAATGTTGTAGTGAACAAGTCGAATGAGGGTAATGTGGGCATTGACCTTGATTTTTAGATGATTTGGAGGCCTTTTTAGAAGTCAGCAAAGCAACGCATATCCCGGTAATTAAGCACACTGCTACTGCTGCATTAGGTACGCCAGGGACTGCTGCTGGCAGTGTGCCCCGCAGCCCCCAGTGGCGGATGGCAGTGGTCGCAGGCAACCTGCGGAGGTCCCTGCTCCTGTTGCTGGAGGGGCTTCTTTGGGCAGCAATGCTGCTGCTGGCAGCTCTCTTGAGCATGGCCTTAAGGCTACTAGCAGCGAGGATAAACCTTCTCTTGATCTTGAGCGAGGGCACCGTGAACAGCGACCCCCGGGTTAGCATAAAGACTATGTCGCACATAGTGTACAAGAAACAAGTCCTTCTATTTCACCTACTCCGTGCTCCTCAGGTACTCCTTATCTTATAGCACACTTTTGAATTGTGATAAATTTTCTATGAGACACCGTATATTTCTTGCAGCTGTAATTGCAAGCACTAAGCCCCATAATTTCAAGGAAGCTATGACAGACACAAGGTGAAGAGAGGCTATGTAAAAAGAAATCTCAGCTTTGGAGGATAATGAGACTTGGGTAATGGAAGAGTTACCTCCGGGAAAGAAGGCTCTCGAGTGTAGATGGGTATATAAAATCAAGTATAATTCTAATGGCACCGTTGAACGATTGAAGGCTCGTCTTGTTATATTTGGAAATCATTAGGTTGAAGGTATTGACTATAATGAGACGTTAGCTCCCGTGGCCAAAATGGTTACAGTTCAGGCTGTCGTGGTTGTCGCTGCTGCGAAACATTGGAAATTGCATCAAATGGATGTTCACAACGCCTTTCTTCATGGAGACCTTGATGAGGAAGTATATATGAAGCCACCTCCCGGGTTTCATGGTAGCAAACCAGGTATGGTGTGCCGTCTCCAGAAGTCGTTATATGGTCTGCGTCAAGCACCTCGCTGTTGGGTTTGCCAAACTTGCCGGTTCTCTCAAAAGGTACGGTTTTAAGCAGTCGTACTCTGATTATTCTTTATTTACTCTGAATCAAGGGAATATCCATCTCAGTGTTTTGGTATATGTTGATGACTTATTGATCTAGGGCAATTTTGCTTCTGCGATTTCTGCTTTTAAAAAGTATTTGAGTGATTGTTTTCATATGAAAGATTTGGATGCGTTAAAGTATTTTCTTGTTATTGAGGTTGCTAGGAGTCCCGAGGGGATTTTCTTATGTCAATGAAAATATACTCTTGATATCATTGCGGAAGCAGGTTTGTTAGGTGCTAAACCGGCCGGATTTCCAATTGAGCAAAATCATAATTTTCCTTAATATCAGGGTGCCTTTCTTGATGATCATGAGGTGTATAGACGACTTGTGGGTCGTCTGATTTATTTGTCTTTCACCCGTTCTGATTTGGCTTACACTGCTCATAACTTGGCTCAATTCTTGCAACAACCTCGTCAGGAACACTGGGATGCAGCTCTTCGTACAGTATGTTACTTTAAGGGTTGACCAGGATAGTGAATTCTTTTACGCTCGGATTGTGATTTGCATTTGACAGGTTGGTGTGACTCGGATTGGGCTAGTTACCCTTTGACGAGACGATTGATTACTGGTTGGTTGGTGTTTTTGGTGGCTCTTCGATTTCTTGGAAAACCAAGAAACAGCACACTGTTTCTCGCTCTTCTATAGAGGCAGAGTACCGTTCTATGGAAGGGGTTACTTCAGGGCTAAAATGGTTGAAGGCTCTACTTGGTATTCTGGGCATGGCACATCCCCGTGCAATGAGCTTATTTTGTGACAGTTAGTCGGCATTATACATCGCTCAAAATCCGGTCTTCCATGAGCGCACTAAACACATTGAGGTCGATTATCATTATGTTCGTGATGCCATTCAAGATGGTATTATTCGTCCGTCTCATGTGAAGACGACGGAACAACTAGCGGATATTTTTACCAAGGCATTAGGCAGGCGACGATTTTTGTATTTACTAGATAAGTTGGGCATTTGTGATTTGCATGCTCCAACTTAAGGGGGAGGGGGGGTGTTAAGTCTATTATGTTGTATCTAGTTGTTTAATGGGCCAATGTCTAAGCCTTGTTATAGGTTGTATATAAAACTCTCTTCGCACAGAAATACAACTAAGGAAAATACATTCCTGCATGATCGGGATAAACTAAGATCAAAAATTCATATTGTACTATATCTATAGTTCTATAGTAGATCAATGCAATTATTGGAATTTGCAGTTGTTTCAACAAAGATACGAGTACTAATAATTAAAAAAAATAAAAAATAAAAATAAAAGAGAGAGAGAGAGAGAGAGAGCTAGAGTGTTACCGGAATGAAATGTGTGTGTACATGTAGAAGAAAGTTAGATAGTTAGGATTAGATACTTTTTATTAAGATCCAGAGCTTATATTAGATTTGAAGGTAAATAGTAATTTTCTAAAAGTATCTGATAAATCAATAATCAATAACTATATAATAAAATGTGGGTGGGGAACTAAAATGTGGGAAGCGAAAGGAGTGTTTTAAGGGCGATGACATGGAGGTTGATGAGGTCTCGAAACGAGCTCGTGTACATAGTACAATGGCTCTTGATGAAGTAGCGGGAGTTGGTGTGACCCAACCCCGCGAACAGCCATGAATCTGTTATGTTGGAACTGCAGAGGGGTGGGCAACCCTCTTGCAGTCAAAGCACTAAAAATATGGTGCTTGCATTATGCTCCGGAGATTGTTTTTATCTCTGAAACTAAAATAAACCAAATCGAGTCTGAGAAACTTAAAGACAGACTTGGCTTTGATTGTGCTCTAGGGGTGAGTAGTATTGGTTTGGCTGAAGGATTGTGTTTGTTTTGGAGGAGTGAGTCTATCACTTTTTCACTTGTTTCTATGTCTCATAACCATATATGTGGAGACATTTCTGATTTGAAGGTTATGTCTTGGAGGTTTGTAGCTTTATACGGATGGCCGGAGTCGGGGAATAAATGTAAGACTTGGCAGCTTCTTTGAGATTTGTGTACTACCTATGAGGGACCTATTTTGATTGGGGGTGACTATAATGAAATATTGAGTTATGAGGAGAAAGAAGGTGGGGCTGATTCGGTGCGAAGGGAAATAAATGAGTTTCGAGCTGCTCTAGAGGATTGTAGGCTGCTGCACCTTGGGTTTCAGGGGCTGTGGTACACGTGGGAGAAGGGGTTGTCTGCGAAAACCATGATTCATGAACGTCTTGATAGATTTTTTGGAAATAAGGAGTGGTTTAGATTGTTTCCAGAGGCCTTAGTTGAGCATCTAGTCCGTGTGAAATCAGACCATTCGGCAATTCTTGCTAGGCTCAAGAGGACAAAGAAGAAGCGTAAGAGAGGGAAGAAAAACTTTAAATACGAAACGGCGTGGCTTCTTGACCCTTCTTGTGAGCTAGCTTATAACACCCCAAATCTCCCTCTACATAAATACTACATTTATACATATGCAAATACCATAGAGATAGAATTGGGCGTATTACCGTTACGTGAAAACGTAAAGGCTTATTAAATTACTCAAATCGCAGCGGAAAATAAATTAATTTTATTAATAATAATAAAAGTAACCACGCCAATTGTTGTTTCAAAATACTCCAATAAAGACTTGTCCAGTCATAAATAAAATTAACTCCTAACTATGTGGTTCCATCCCGACTCTAGTATGCGCACGAACAACTCCACACCTGAAACAAGACTGCTTACCAATAATGGTAAACAAAGCGAACCAAAAACAAAAAGGAAAACAGATTAGCAAAAACACTAAGTACATATAAGTGCAAGGCATGTGAATACTTTTATTAGGCAAACATGCTTTCGAAATAATTACTCCAATTCAAATGTCACTTTTCAAAATTAGACTTCCAATTTTAAAATTTCCAAAATATAACCCTCCAAAAGTAGTAATGTCCATCAATAGAAACTTCTCAATTAATAAACATTCCAATTTAAAAATATATTTCTAAAACCAATTTTCCTCACCTAAGTGTGCACACCCCCCAAGCAAGTTAAACTATACTCAAGGAAATACCAGATCATACAAAGCTCATGGTTTTACTTAACCAGTCCCGTGTAGAGGGACAATTAAAATAATAAATACTCAAGCTCATAATGAGCTACAAGTTTAAATTAATTCTTTTAATTCAATATCCTTGAAATCCGGTGATCCATAAACAACTTTTATTAAGTTAAACTACACTTTTAAAGATCAAACCTTTAAATCGTAAAATTATATTTTAACTCAACATGAAAACGATCACTAAACTTGACCACGATCGAGAGACTCCTCCTACACAATTTAAATAACCTTAATTAATATAAGATTAACAAAATAAGCACAAAATAATACTTTACTTGTGCATGAACTACTTAGATATTAAATCTTATTTACTTTTTTAAACATAATTTATGCTATTAGTATCAAAAAGTGCTACTAGCTGTGACGTTAATATCAAAATGCTTTAGCTTTCTTAATAAAGTAGCATTATAATAATATAGGTAATCATAATCATAGGATTAGAAACCATCATTCCATTTTATTTTATATAGACTTGCGGAAAAAGAAGGTGAAAGAAAGGCAGTAGCTCACGACAGCAGGTCATGGTAGGCTGGCAGTAGCGGTTAGCTGGTGTGGCGGCAGTTGGGTGGTGGGGCAACAGTTAGTTAGCAGTAGTGGTGGTTGTTTGGGCGCCAACAACGATAGTGCGATTGCGGCGCTGTGTTTGTTTGAGCAAACAAGAAGGAAATAGAGGAAGAGGAGGGCGTGAGATTGAGAGTAGAGAAGAGGGTTTTCTGATTTTTTTGGTGTGAGGAATTTGTGAAGGATTGAGGGTCTATTTATAGTGTTTAGAGGGTAGAAAAATATAGAGTTGAAGGTATGAAAAATATGATAAGTTTTGGGGTTTGTTAAAGTACTTGGATCAAATTGAGTCTAGGTTAGTAGTTGGGTTAAAAGATGAGAAGAGATTTAGATAGATATACATATGGTTGGAAGAATGATGATAGGAAGCAAAATAGGATAATGAAGAAGAAGGCTAGAGGTTAAGAAAATATGTTTATCATAAAACCTTGATTTTGGCTAGCTTCACATCAAAATCTGGGGTTTTTTTTTTAATTATATAAAAAAACGAAAATCATATTTAAATAAATAAATAATTGAATTTGATACTTAAATCAAGTTATTATACAAATATATAAATATTTTAGATGATATCAAAACTAAAATTAGTTGTAAATCATAATGTATATTAGGTATTATCTTTAAACTCTTGAAATTTCTAAGATAACAACATACATATTGAATAAAATATGGACTGGCCTATAAAAGATAATTAAACCAATATTAGAGTCTAAAAATAATTAATTATTCAAATGATTAAATACTTATACTTGAATTAGCGTCAAAATTTAATTCATTTTGGCTCCAAATTAAATTATATAAAAAATTACTAAAGTATTTTCCAAAAATTCGGGGTATTACATAGTTGTTCGTGAAGTGTGGGTGAGTCTACTGGGCGCCCTATTTCGGTGAGGTTGAAAAGTTTTTTGCATGCTCTCAGGATGTGGAGTGGTAAAAAATTCAAAAACATTGACAGACAAATTGATGACACAGAGAGATCATTGAAAGAAGCACAAGGAGGGGAAATTTTGGAGGATAATATTAAGCTTTGTTCGACTTTGGAAGCAAAACTTGATGAGCTTGCAGAGAAGCAAAAGGCTTACTGGTACCTTCGATCAAGAGTTTCTGAGATTAGAGATAGGGACCGGAACACAAAATATTTTCACCATAAGGCGTCTCAACGGAGGAATAGGAATGAAATTAAGGGGCTTTTCGATGAGAATGGGGAATGGAAGGAAGAGGAAGAAGATTTTGAGGACACTGCTCAAAATTTTTATAAGACCTTTTTTTACTTCCTTCGGGCCCTGCTTAAATGATGTAGAACAAGTTCTTGAGGTTGTCTCACCGAAAACTTCTGATGATGATAATGCTACTTTGCTTCGGCCTACACGAAAACTGACATTTATGCGGCTATTTGCGCTATGCATTCTTGTAAAGCTTCGGGACCTGACGGATTTCATGCCATATTTTATCAGAAATTTTGGCATGTGAATGGGGATGAAGTGTTCGGCGTTGTTAGTAGCATTCTACATGGTATGTGTTCCTCTAAACCGATTAATAATATGAATATTGCTCTAATTCTGAAAGTCAAGTCTCCTATGTATATGTCAGAGTTCCGCCCTATTGCTTTGTGTAATGTATTATATAAAATTGCTTCTAAGGCTATTGTTATGCGTCTCAAATCTATATTACCGAATGTCATCTCGAAGAATCAAAGTGTTTTTGTTCTGGGGAGACTTATTACGGACAATGCCTTAATTGCAATGGAGATTTTTCATACTATGAAAAAACGAAGTAAGGGTAAGAAAGGGACTATTGCTTTGAAACTTGACATGAGCAAAGCCTATGACAGAGTTGAATGGTATTTCCTAGAGAAATTGCTTTTAAAAATGGGTTTTGCAGAGTAATGGGCAAGACTTGTGATGGACTGTATCTCGACAATCTCCTATTCTTTTATTATTAACCGAAATGTGACTGGTTCAGTTGTTTCCTTTAGAGGATTGAGGCAAGGAGACCCTCTTTCTCCGTATCTCTTTATTATGGTTGTAGATGCTTTTTTGGATCTCATTGAAAAACCTTCAGATCATAGACTAGTACATGGGACACGTGCTAGCAGGAAAGGGCCAAAAATCTCTCTTCTCCTTTTTGCTGACGACAGTTTGCTTTTTGCAAGGGCCAACTATGAGGAATGCTCAAAGATAGTTGCAATTCTCAACTTTTATGAAGCAGCATCCGGACAGAAAATTAATTATTATAAATCAGAGGTCTCCTTTAGCAAAGGCGTCGAGATGTCGAAACAAGAAGAGTTAGTTGATTTACTGAAAATGCGACTTGTTAGCAAACATGACAAGTATCTTGGTATCTCCTCTGTAATTGGAGGATCGAAGAGAATGGTTTTTGCGGCCTTGAAAAACAGAATTTGGAAGAAGCTACAAGGCTACAAAGAGAAACTTTTATCAAGAGCAGGGAAGGAGGTCCTCATTAAATCAGTTATTCATGCTATTAAGACTTACCTAATGGGAGTATATAAGTTGCCTAATAGTGTAATTGATGAGCTTCGTTTACTTACGACAAAATTTTTTTGGGGTAATTCGGATAGTAGGAGGAAACTGCATTGGATTAATTGGGACAATCTTTGTAGACCAAAGTGTTTGGGTGGCATGCGCTTTCGAGATTTTGGGGTCTTTAATGAGGCGCTCCTTGGGAAGCAGGCATGGAGACTCATCTCAAAGCCTGACTCTCTTTTTGGGCGAGTGATGAAGGGGAAATACTACCCAAATTCTGATTTTTTGGAGTCTTATCTAGGGTTGAATTGCAGTCATTCTTGGCATAGTATTTGGGGTTCTAAGTCCTTAGTATCTGGCGAGTGGGAGATTGTTCGAAGATAAAAAAATTTAAAGACCCTTGGCTTGCTAACGGTAGTGGGAGATTCACTATTTCCCCTGCTGTTGAAAGGTTGTCTATGGTGAAAGATCTGATTGATGAGTATACTAGGCATTGAAATTATGAACTACTTTCGACATCCTTTGTTGAGAGAGATGTTAAGTGCATATTGGCAATTCCACTGAGCCCTCGAGGTCCAGATGATCTGCTGACTTGGGCGTTTTCTATGGATGGAAATTACTCGGTGAAGACATCGTATATGTTGGGTAAGTCATGTGATCTGGACGCATTTCATCAGGTTTGGATATTAATCTGGAGTCTTGACACAATCCCGAAGGTTAAGCATTTTTTGTGGTGTGTATGCACCAACTCTCTCCCAACTTGCTCACTGCTCTACCACAGACATATGAAAGACACTAACTGCTGCTGATGGTGCTCTAACACCTCTAAAACGCTGCATCATGTTTTCTTCAGTTGCCTTGCTGTTCATGATCTCTGGCATGAATGTGAATGCCTTGAGCATATTGTTAATGGCCAAAATTTTGACTTCAAGCATACTCTCCTAGACTGGATGAAGACAAGCGCAAAGAAATGCTTGGTGGGGGTTGCTCTACTATGGCAGATCTAGTACCGAAGAAATCAAAAAGTCTTCAATAACAATGATGTGCCACATATGGTTGTGAAAGATAGAGTTATGCGTCTAGTTGAGGACTGGGGGAAATATGCTTCAAAAATCTATGACTCAGTTCGAAAGAAACCTTGCACAAGCTCCAAGAAGTGGCTCCCTCCCCCACCCAATTTTATCAAGATCAATTGTGACGCTTCTTTAAAAGATGACGGGTGGATTGGCCTTGGAGCTGTTGCCAGAGATGCAACATGTGAAGTGTTATATGCTTGGGTGCGCCGCATCCGTGGCTACTGGCCCCCAGAGGTAGCTGAATGCAAAGCCTTGCATTTTGACATCAAGCATGTGCAACGCTATGGATATAGGAATGTGATCATGGAATCCGATTGCCAACTTGTGGTGACTCGTGTCTCGAAGGCTGCTACTTTCTTTTCTGATCTAGATTCAGTGCTTGATGATATTTTTGCTCTTAGCTCTAATTTTGATTATGTTTCTTGGTCACATGCTAGAAGAGATGGGAATTATGTTGCTCATCATCTTGCTAGTTTAGTACCATTTAGGGTGGAACAAGTTTGGGAGAATTGTTGCCCTCATGTAATCTCTCCTTATGTTTTGAAACCCCTATAATTCTCCCTTTTCCAAACCACTTACTTTAAATAAAATAGAGGAAAAATATTGACATGTTACCACCACGTGTTAAAAGGTTAAGGCTTTATCAAAGTATCACAACGGAAAAACCAAACTTAAGTCTTTAAAATAACAAAGTTTAGAAAACCAATAAGTCAAAGCTTACAAACTGGAACCATAAAGGACCTTATTTAAAAACAAACCAATATTTGAAACCCAAATCATAAATGGATAACAAAATATAAATAAGTTCAACACAAAGAACGAATACTCTCAATCACACTAATCCCTTGACAATGCGTATGCCAAATCCCTGAACTTCACACCATCAAACTAACTTGTGCAATACTACTCCCCAATAATACAAGTGTAATAATTGGATCATCATAGGGTCATTGAAAGGCGAAGGCCATGACAAAAAAAACACACACACACAAAAGCACGCAATCAGCAAAGCTGAGTACATACAAGCTACAACGCACAAACTTAGCATGCTCAACTAATTAAAATAAATAACATTCAACATAAATTCATTAACCAAGACTCCACACCAAAATAGTTCAATCAACTCAACATACTCACTAACCAATTCCAATCCACTTGACTCTTTATATTTAATTTAATTGGAGTAAGCAATAGACGAGGTTGTCCAATCCACCAAATTATTTTGGTCCCAGATGACCATTTAAAATAAAAATGTAGCGCAATGCAAGAATGGACGCGACTCCATTCTCACAATGTTAGTCTAGGATCCCATCTAACTTTCATTATAAAATAAAATGTAAATACCAAAAGAAAAGAGGACATGTTGATCAAACAAGCCTCGGAAAGCCACAGGCTACCACCGTGTACCCCAACCTATAATTGTCAATACTCTATAAGTGCACCATTTCCAGAGTTTTATTGCTCATCCATGTTTCACTTTATGTGATTACAAGTTTAATTAATAGTCAACTCATCATTCAATTAAACATTACACAACCAATCATAGAGATTCACTTTTAATCTTAATTAGGACAATGATGATCACATCACAAATTAACCTTTAATTCCTTTAAATTCCAAAATATCCAAAATTGTTGAAAACGGTTAACCCACCTAGCCGTTTCGGCTTAATCCACCTTTACTCAACATACTAACAAGTCATGCTTGAGTAATAAATAAAATAATAATAACCTCATGGAATAATTAGTAAATCCATTCCACTTAAACCATTTCCAATCCTTCAATAATCCAAATGTGGTTATCAAACCAATCCAATAAATTATGCTTGTGTCAACAATCCATACAAATTCAACATGCTGGCATACATAATTCCATACAAATATAATCAATTCACCAAAACATGTCTTATAAACATAAGCACATGCATTAATTCAATATTTAAGCAAACAATTTCCATCCAAGAGTTCTCTAAACATGAAACTAAGTTCTTTTCCTTTTGGTACCTAAACATGATACTACTTACAACAAAGTAGACATGTACGTACCTCGTATAAACAATCCTTTGTGCCACTTTTAATCACTTAAAAGTCTCCTAGGAAATAATCACCTCCTAGAAAACAACCAATAATCAAAAATTAATACCCAAACTAATTTCCAGCAATATAATTTTATTAAAACTCCTTAAAACTCCTTTTAAAACATATTTTTATGCTTAATTATTGATTAGAAATTCAATAGGAACAAAAGCCCCAATTTAAATACTCATTAGAACCCTAAAATCTCAATTTAAATAAATTAAAACCCTAGGTTTTATAATTATAGAATTTGAAAATTATAACAACTTTAATAATCTGGAAATTATAAGTTTAAATCATCAAAATCAATTTTTGATACTAAATAAATTAAGTTCGAGCAACAAAAACTAAAATCCAAAGCAAATTAACAATTTTTAAGCAAAATGAAAAGAAAACAAAGGTGGAGGAAGGGGGTAGCCATGGCTGGGTGGTTCGCCGGCGGACGAGCAGTGGTCGGCGCCGGTTTCCGGCGGGCAGGGGTGTCGGGCAAGGCAGCGGCAGGGACAGCAGGTGAGCAGTGGCTCACGTATGGAGGAAAAAGAAAGAAAGGAAAAAAAAAAGAAAAGAAAAGGAAAGTTTAGAAAAAATAAAGGAAAAATAGAATAAAGAAAATAAAAGGAAAATAAATAAAAACTAACCTTTTTGTGTGGGGAAAATTTGGGATTTCATGGGGTATTTATAGGAGGAGAATTGTAGGGTAGAATTGGGCCTTATGAAAATAATGGGCCAATTAAAAAAGAAAATGGGTTAGGCTTTGTTTTTATGATCATGAATTGTAGGATGAAGGTTCATAAAATAATTTGTACTCAAATAATTTTTTGATCCAAATTAATAATTTGAAACTTTTAAAATAAATTCCGAAAAAATACAAATAAATATTATAAATAAAATAAAATTTCAATTATAAATTATTTAAAAATATGGGGGATTACATATGTTCTAATGGACAAGTTGTCCATTGATTAATAAAATTGGTGCTAAACGTTCTTCAAAACAAAATCTAATATATATAAATAAAGTAGGCATTTTTGGAGAGCATTCGGAGCGTCACGTAAGAAATATACTTATTTCGACCAATAAGAAGAAAGATTTGTATTTTATTTTTGAATTAAAAAATTATGTCCCCACCTAGATAAAAGTAACGAATTAGATTTGATATATCTAAAATTTTAATGCCGTGTAGATTATAATCCACAAATTTTGAAAAATAAAGTAAAAATATAGGAAAAGATAAATTTATTAATTCAGTACTACAAGTATAAGAAATCCAAAAAAAATATACTAAAAAATATTTAAATGATAAACGCTTATAATAAAGTTTGATACCTATCATTATAAGATAAATTTTGATAGTATTTATGATAGGAAATATAAATTGTTCGTTAATTATAATTAAATTAAAATTTGTAATACTTACCATTATAAATTGACACATCATACGACACAAACAAAATTTCGTATCAATAAAAAAAACCCCATCAACCGAATTTTGTGTTAGTAATTTTGTGTTAATTTTTGGTCATCAATGGCCGGGTAATTTATAGCTTAATTTTTAAAATCCTATGTTTAAATTAGCATTTCTAATTATTATTTCATTGTATTAATTTGGGATACTCAACGATTATATGTTAATGTTTTATTTACTAAATGTTTTTTTACATGCAGATCTAACACATCATACGATACAAATAAAATTTCATATCAATACAAAACCCCATCAATCGAATTTTGTGTTAGTAATTTTGTGTTAGTTTTAGGTCATCAATGTCCGGGTAATTTTTAAGATCTTATGTTTATATTTATATTTGTAATTATCAGTTACATTGTATTTATTTAGGATACTTAACGATTATTTGTTTATGTAATGGCATACGATTAGATGTTGTATACTTAATATATGGATGGCTTTGGTTATATTTGGAGATGATGAAAAAATTCCAATGCATAGATTTGATTTTATATCGCAATAATTTTTCATTTATTGGTAAATATATTGATTTATTTTATATAAATGTAAATATTTAATTTATATCAGTTTCAGTTTGGCTAACATTTCACGGTTTAATTTATCCATTGATGTAGTAGGTTGGTTGTGGACGAGGTTGGTGATTCTATCGAAATAAAAGATATGGTAAAACAATGAATAATGATTTAGGATTTAAATTATTAAACATTTATCATTTCACATTAAAGATTTTATATAACAGAAAAAATATCATATTTATAATTTATTTATATTTAATAAATTCATTCTAAATTATAGTAAAAAATATATATATATATATATATTAAACTTTTGTAATTTTGTCCAAAGTTATTAAATACAATAAATCAAATAATTAAAATTCTTAGATGAAAAAATCGTACATCGCACGGGCTTCCATCTAGTAACTATATAATAAAAGCGAAATCAGGAATGACACATGTCCTTACATGGTTAAAAATTTCCCCGCCCATTTTGCTTTCCTTTTTTCACAGATTGTTTAAGGAAATTATTTTATATTAATCTAATATATCTTCTTTCCAATTAACATTAACATTGTTAACAATAATTCTCCATATACACTCAACTAATATAATTTTACATATACGTAGTATTTTATATTAGTTTTTTCTTAAAAAAATAAATTAACATATATTAGGTAAATTTTATTAAACTATACTACTCTGTATGATAATAAGAACAACTTTTTTTTTCTTCCAATTTTTTTAATTTTTGCAATAATGTTTCATTCAATTAAAAATTAAATCATTTTGGTTAACATACATTTCGTTTATATGATACTTTATTTTTCTACTCCTAAAAGTCGTATCAATAATAACGCAGTACGTGCGGGTACTATCTTTAGATTTTTTATGTTTTTTTTAAAATAAAACCTCATAGACCCCTTTAATTTAATCAAGTCTAAGTGTCAACTAGGTTGCAGTAGAATAGGTACGGAAAAAAAATGAGTACGCAACACAGTTGCTTAGAAAATAGAGGATACGGTTACGACTAATAAAGTATAGTATAATATATTCTTTAAAAAAATATTTTATATAATTTTTAATTGTATATGATAAATTTTACTTTATACGTATTATTGTTTATTTTAAGAATACAAAAATTCATTCAAAAGTTCATCAAATTGAATAAATTTAAAGCAAAGTTTTTTCTAAAAAAAAAATTTAAAATATAATACTTCCTCCGTTTTTTTTTATTATTGCACCATAAGGACTTTTGCACTATTCACTTAATCTTCTTTGACCATCATTTGTGATTTATCCATTAGGAAAAACATAGTCATGTGGGATCTAGTTAGATTTGTCTCGAAATCTACTTTTCAAATATCAAATTTTTTATAATTTTTATAAAAGTATAATTGAAGATATTAATAGCTAAAGTAATGCATTGTCAAATGTGAAATCCCTCATGGTGCAATAAAAAAAAGAACGGAGGAAGTATAACAATACTCGATATCAAAGTACTCAATACCTACAGAGATACGGGTGCGTATTGCGTGTTCAGAACGGATATGATAATCATTAGAAGTATTTATGCATCATAGAGTGTCATAATCTTGACATTAGTATAGGTATAAAATTCAAGTTATATTTATTTTTGAAGTAGTATAAATTTTCTTATAAAATTCAATAACAACTCTTTAAAAATTTAATAACAATCATGCATTACACGAGATTTAAGCTAGTTTACACTAAAAGAAAATAAAATTGACGCATAGTAGCAACTTTAAATAAATTGGCACAAAAAAATAACCTTTTTTGTTGCATAAAATAAAAAGAAACGTTATCTAAAAACCAACCAATTTAATTCACTCCAACTTCAATTCATATCATTAGTTTTCTTTTTTGCGTGTAGAAATGTAAAATATCATACGAGTACTTGTATTTAAAAAAGTTGAAAAAGATGGACAATTGTCTCGTAGGAGCACTAGCAAAGCAAAAAAAAAAAAAAAAAAAAAAAAATGAAGAAGAACCAACGTCATACGTTTCGGTACTGAAAGAATCATTGATTAGATACGTTTCGTGGTTAATTACTCTTTTTCGTTTTTTGTTTTCATGTGCGTGCCAAGTAGCCAACCCTCCTAAGCGCATTCTACTTGGCTATGGGTTGCCGGGTTACAACTTACAAGTCTTATAACATGTAATGTTTTATTTAAGTGTATTACTTTGACTTTAACACTATTTATATATACTACTTTTATTAATGTTTGTGTTTTATGTGTAAGATAAAATATAATCAATGAATACTTATTAGAATTGTCTCAAAGCATAATTTACAAATAACAATCTCTTATAATTTGTACTTATGAATAATAAAAGATATCATTAAAATTGTGCATTAACAAATGCACCGATCAAATTGGGATACTTCAAAAAAACAGAGTGAGTACATAATTACAATTGATACGACATCCATTGTTACACAACTGCACAAGTCATGCTAAATTATGTAAACTCGGTGAGGTCCGAATTGGGTCCATTGACTCAAATTTAGCATTGAGTCATGTGACTAGACGTACACAAATTATTTAAGCTCCACTTAAATCAAGCCAAAACACTTTCCCGAAAAAAAAAAATATATATATATACTCCCTCTGTCCCATAATATAGTTCTTGTTTTTCTATTTTGGAGATTCAAAATGTTGTTCCTGTTTTTATTTTTGGATAGTATAAAAATATCATTATATCCTCACTTTTTTTAACTTTATTCGTTGTAGTTCTTAAATTACCCTTGAATTTTGCACATGTCTTGTACTTTTTCCCACTTTCTCTCTCTAACTTTTATCTATAATTGTACTTTTCACTTTTATTAATGTACTTCATCCACTTTTTTTCTCCTATTCTTAAATACCGTGAAAAAACACAAACAAGAACTATATTATGAGACAGAGGGAGCATATAAAAAGCCAAATCATGGCATAACTCTATTTTTTCAGGCTTCATATCTTTGATCAGGTCAAGCCTAAGCACCGGGAAAAGCTACATCTACTCATTGAGTAGATTACCCACTACTAATAGAAGCATAAAAAAATATTTATTATGGTGAGTAGAATTCCACTATCACTACTCTCTATTAGTTGAGGGTAGTTTACCCGGTGGGTAACAAAGTTTTTCCCCTAAGCACCTACACACCCAAACAAAAGGTGGATATCAGTGGCGTATCCAAGAATATAGCAATAATGGTAGTAAGAAATTAGGCTTATTAAATTAATAAAAACCTCAAATAAATTCTTTTTTTTTTTCAATACTTCTCATTTCACGGTTGCCAATGTATTATTTCAATCACAATAATCAATTAGTTAAAAATATGAAAACATATTCATATTATGAAAGCATATATAAACCGGGAAAAATCTAACAAGGTCTCACATGATTATGTTTTGCATTGACTATAAATCACTAAAAATGATCAAATGGGGTATGTGAATAGTGTAAAAATCAATATGTTACAAGCAAGTAAAAAGAAACGGAGAAAATATATATGGATTATAGTACTATTTTTTACAAACTAAACTTTGATGTTGATTTATTAAATAATGTAAACTACAAAACATTGCAACTATAAATTAACTAAAAAAGTATGTTGTAATAATTTTTTGTACATCGAGTATACTATAAATTAATACTTTGAAGGCTTTTTTCAAGGAAAAAAAGATTTTACAAAATGTTGATTGATAAATGTACATGGTTTATATTAACTATTATTATATATGATATGGAGTATAAAAGTTATCACTAAATAATACTAAAAATTGAAAGTTAATATAGAATTAGATCTTTATTAAAAAATATATATATAAATCACACCTTATAAATAAATACTAAATTTTTTACCAAGTATATATCTTAAGACCGTTAATTTATGATTACATGTCTCTTATCTTTTTATATAAAGATTTTTATTATAACTTTAGAGAGGGGTTACAATAACAACCGGTCTTATATGTTTTTATGTAATAATAATTTGTGAACAACTTAACCTAAAGAGCCATATATTGTTTAATATAATCATTTCTTTTTTCTGGGTGAAATGGGTGTAGGTATAGTTGTACCTTTATATGTACCTCTTAACCCTAAATTCTGCCCCCGGCAAACATTATATTGACGTAGACATTTAATTTTATATGAATATGTTATCTCCCAATTGAGTCAAAATTAGTCAATCTTTGACAACTTTTTGAAGCCAACACAATCACAAATTCACAATAAACCAATAAAAGTTGATTATCACTTTATTTAGATCGAATTATGTTTACCTATGGTGATCTAGTTATTCATTATGCTCCTATATGGTTTATCTAATTAGTTGACATTGTTTTTCTAATCAACACTTCAAATTTTAAAAACCCAAATTGCATGCGATTATACATGAACCTAATGAGGCAATACAATTGTGTATATAAAAACAATGATACAAACCTAATATATATTATACATATGGTGGATTGACTCCCATCATAAATTAGCAAATCTCCCAAGATTGACTTATAGTTTGTTTTACAACAATTTTTAATTAAGTTGTTTTTGAATTTTGTCTTGATTAAATCGTCATCCATAATATTTTGAAAAAGCACAATCAAATGCACATTTAGTCACTATCCAATTTCTCATATATTCAATTAATGGCTAATTTATCTAATTATACATTCTTGTACCAAACGCAAAGGCAAAATATTAATCAATTTATATAGTATTTTGCATAACACATTAACACTCGCTATTTGTTAGTTGTTACTATTGTTAGTGCTATGACGACAACCATTAATTCTTTTTTTCTTTTGGCAACTTGCATGAGTTGCCATTATTTGACGTATTCAAGGGTTAATATAAAATTTAAGCATCCCCTCAAAATTTTAAATTTACACTAAGAGGAATCCCACAAGATCTCACCTATATACTAATTGAATGTGTTTTTTCTTATTTATTACTCCATCTGTTTCAAAATAAATGACCTAATTGGACTTTTACACTATTCACACACTACTTTATAACCTCTGTTATTTCTTACACAGAAAATAAAGTAAGTATAGTTATGTGGTTATCTGTTAGAATCATCTCAATAATCAACGTTTTATAATCTACAGTTATTGATAATTCAAGATATTATTGGATAAAATTATGTGTTGGCAAATGTATTATTCTATATGAGGCATTATGAAACAGAAGGAGTAGTTTTAAAATGTGGTCGAGCTTAGTCAAATTAGTACATCAGGCTCAACCAAAAAAATCTATATCAAACCCTATTGAAGTCAAATCATAATATTTTATTACATACAAGTGAAGAGAACAAGTTTTAAAAACCACATATATCATTATCCTATATTGCGAGTTGATTTAATTACAATTTCGCCATTTGATAACAAGGAGATAAATTGGGGCTTCTTCGAAAATATTTGTAACATTCATTGAAATAAAAGAAGAAAGAAGTGTACTCATGGAATCATAGCAAAGTTGCAAATATCAACACTTGGATTGAATAAAACGCGCGTGGAAGGGCTTTAGTGATAGTAATTAGAGAGTACTTAGAAATTCTTAAACCACTTAATATTTATTTAATTATTTTATTGATTAATTAATAAATAATATTAATAAAATAAGAATGGAGACAGAGCATCTAAAAGAGGGAAAAGGAAAGTGGTCACACCCCACTAATTCGTCTTTTAATGCAAATTGCCAAGCACATTGGCCCAGGCTTATGATTCCCTTTCACCCCCTCAATTTGCATAAATACTTTCTTTATTTTAATTGATTATTTCATTTTATTCACCAAAAATAAAAAAAAAAGTTGTTGTCAGATACCAATCTAAAACGATACTTAAATATTCTATACCTGTAATTATATTCTTATTATTATATATTTACACTATATGCTTCAATTATATGCTGACGTCGTGAGAGTTCTATATAATATTATGGTCTTTTGATCTTCAATTCCTTTTGGGTTTTGTACCATGTACGTACATATAGAACTAAGACTTGTCATTTAAAAATAAAATATTTAGAAAAAATTAATTCGTAATTTGACAATATTTTCCTTCTTATTTTTTGGGTGTTTGTTTTTATGTATGATTAGATTGAATCAGGGTGAACTTTAGATGTATATTTAATCCAAAAATTAGCATGGTAACTATATACTATGAGCTCGAACAAGCACTCACAAAGCTAAATGTAAACTCCCTTTTTATATTTCGTGTTCTTTTTAATCAACTTATAAGAACTCATCCCATATTTGTAAATATTAGTTAATACCCAAAATTTGAGATCAAATCGGTATTTATTATTTATAAATATAAAAATTAAAAGAACAACAATATATATGACAAGACTAGCAAATTAAGTGGGCATGGACAAAATATTTCCAAACTTTTTGCTCCTAAAGCAACGTCATCAATCACTCTTTCTCCAGATGCAAAATACAATACCAAAATTAATTTTATATTACCACTATTTTAATTTAATTTTATATTCACCTTTAATTAATCAACTCTCATTATGTATATGATATTATTTTTTATTAGGCCGTATTCTCTTCATCTGGTTTTCGCCGAACTTAATTTAATTTTGCTGAACTTAATCCCTATTCTCTTCACTTTATTCAAATAATATTTAGTAAAGATAATAAGTTTAATTTTTTTTTTTTTAAAATAAAATAAAATAAAAAAGTTAAGTTCAACAAAAACAAATTTAATTCTATAAAACTCTTCAACTTTAAAGAATAAATATAATAGAGAAGAGAAGGTATTGGGTGCGGCAAGCCGCACCAAACAATTCGTGCGTCAAGTATATATATGATATGCAATATTTAATATAAGATATGTATTATTTGATAGAAGATATGTACAACTTGTTGGAGGATATGTGTTATTTGATAGAAGATACGTACAGTTTGTTGTAGGATATATATTATTTGTTATAGAATATGTAGTATTTGATAGAGGATATGTACAATTTATCTTTGATAGAGGATACGTACAATTTATTACATGATATGATGTAATATTTGGTGGAGGATATGTGTTACTTGATAGAGGATACGTACAGTTTATTAAAGGATATGTAGTATTTGATAGAGGATATGTACAATTTGTTGGAAGATATGTGTTACTTAATAGAGGATACGTAAAGTTTGTTGGAGGATATATATTATTTGATAGAGGATATGTACAATATGTTGGCTTACTTGTTGCTTTTGTTTGTCGATTTCATCCTTTTGTTGGCTGATATGCTTCATTTGTTGGCTGATATGTTCAATCTGTTAGTTGATATCTATCTTTCGTTGACTGATATGTTCATTTTGTTGGCTGATATGCTTCAATTGTTAGCTGATATGTTCCTTTTGTTGGCTGATATACATAATATCATATCCTGTTATAGAGGATATCATCCAAATTATAGAGGATATCATCCAACTTATAGATGATATCATCAAACTTTGTTATAGATGATTTAATCTAGACAATATAATTTATTTTATAATAATAATTAAAAGGTCAATAATGGCGGAACCACCATTGAAGGTCCCGTACTAAGCTCATGGGTATAACATAACATGCTCATTTCTCAACCAAAATACATGCATTTGTTATCAAAACGCTCACAATTCAACATACAATCACATAGGACAATCAATTTCAACAATAATTATACATCACACAAGAAAGCCCCAAATCGATTTTTTTGGGCATTTTTCGAAATATCCAAGAATCTCAAGCAATTATCAAGCCAATTCAAGCATAAATCATGGACAAATATAATCAACAATCAACGAGTTTCTCGCCGTCGACGATATCACCGCCAATAACAACACCGTCAATGGGAGCGATCATTGGTATAAAGCAAAAACCCGCTGGACTGATGAAACATTTGGTCAGACTGGACTGACGCAATAGTTTGTGAATAGAGAATCTATAAAAATAAGCTTTAATTAGTAAAATATTTTAAGTTCTAAAAAATTTTAAATTTTGTAAAAATAATTTAATTATAGTAAAAATAATATCGATTTAGTAAAAATAATTTCACTACAACAAGATAAGGTGAAGAGAACCATGCCTTAAATTATTTTTTACTCAAATTAAATTATATATGTTGAGCTTAAATTATTTTTACTAACTAAAATTTACTTTAACCGATTTGTTATTAAGATTGTTCTTTGAAGTTACTGATTTTAACTGATTGAAACTTATTTTTATTAAAATGAATTTTGCTGAGCTTATATTTTTATTGAGCTTAACTTATTTTTGTTAAATTTAGCATATTTTTTATATTATTGAATTCCTTAATTCACTTTTCTTCGAAATTCTAATGAGATATTGGCCTAGATGCCTAGTGGATATGATTGAAGACTTGTGTACAATAGGTTGTAGTTTTAGATCCCCTACCCTATTTGTTGTTTATGTTGCTTTTTGACTCATTCATACAAAAAACTTAATTTTTCTACAAAAAGACCGGACTGCACCAAAGACCGGAAATTAAAATTCAAGAACCAGAGTCTGGGCTAGTTTTGCTTGGCCCGCATTCGAACTTAACCAGTTTTAGATTTTTTTTTTTTAATTATTTATATTACATAATGGAAAAAAGAAGTAATAGATGTAAGGAAAATGATTGTTTAAATAACTAATTGATCATTTAACACTCCGTACAATTATTCAAAGTACTCCATATAAAATAGCTCACAATATAAATTTAGTTATAACATTACAAGAAAACCGGTTCGATTTAAGATCAGATTTTTAGAAGTTTTGGACCAAATCGAACTAAAGACCGGTTATAAAATTTCATTAGCTTGGACATCGAATCAGTTCTCTCGATCTAATTTGGTCTGTTTTTTAAACACACCTAAATATAGGTGTAAAAGACAAATAAGACTTTTATATGGAGACGAATTGAATAACCCATCATTCTCCCCTATCTCTTGCACAGTTGTACTTTATATTTCCATGTGATTCATACACACAACACACCCATATGCACACATTCACACAAACACCAGTTGCACACCAGAGCAGTAGAGATACACCACAAAACTGAATTTTGTTTTCTGGTTGACTTTACAGCGTGAATCCCAAGAACCCCCAAAAGGTAGGTCCCACCATCCTTCCCATTGGAGCTGCTCCTACGGAGAATCTTCGCTCCTCCCAAACCAACCACACTTTCACAGGAATCATCTCTTCCTCCTTTTCTTTCTCTTCAAACAACCCACTTCAGAAGAGAGAGAAATTTTCTTATTTTTTTTACCTTTATTTACTCTTCATTTTGATTTGGCAAAAAGAAAATAAAAAAAAAAGGGGTCTCTAATTTTCTCTTTTTTTGGGTTAAAATTATAATAATGATTATTATTGTTGGGATTTTTTTAGTTATATAGCCAATATAGGTGGTGTTTTTGCATCAACATTTCTGACAATTTCTTGAGGCTACTTAAAAGAAAAGAAAGATTGTACCACATTTTTTTGGGCCTAGTTTTTTTCAGGTATCTTTTCATTCCCTACTAATTTTAGTAACTTTGCTGTTTGTATATTGCTTTTCATTGAGCTCCTTTTGTTATTTTTATTCAACAACCTTAATTTGGGTCAAATTTGGTTTCATTGCCTATCTATCATGTTGTTGGATTAATATTTTCGAATGGTAACTAGCTTAGTTGGTCAAGTCATGTCATCGGAATAATACCCAAGAACTAAGATCAAATCCCGTCTATCTTTGTTGATGGCTCTATGTACTCCAATTAAAAAGACAAAAGATGTGTTAATTTCTGATTCAATGATTTTAGCAAGATTGTAATGGGCTGCTACTTTTGTTAATACTTTTGTTCTTGTGCAAAGGCTTAATAAAGAAGCTGTCAAATAAAAAGTGTTGTTCATGCCAACCCAACTTTGAAAGATTCTGTAAAGATTGTATTTTTTTTTTTTTTTTAACTTATGTATCAGATTCTTCTGATATTTTTCCACCCTTAATTGTAAGTTGGTTTGGTCCAAGTTGTTGGAAAATATTTCTGGGATTCTCAGATTTGGTGGGGTTTTTATTCCTTTGTGAATTTGATGGGTATTTTTCATTTCTATTCTAAGTTATGTCATCAGTTAGCTTCTTTGACTGATGATGATATTGGATACAGAATGAACTTTTAATGAAAGTTGTGACCAATCTCAAAGGAATGAATTGATTCTTGTTTTTTTCTTAGTGGTTGAGTAATAACTAAGGATTTATTAATAAGTATTCGATTCCTATGAATGATTTTTATTTGATTCTTTTATGTGAAGTTCTTTAATTGGTAATAATTTAATTGGACAAATCTGGATTCTCAGCAGGCTAAGTTAACATTATAATTTTCAAGGGACGACGAAATCTTGGAAATGCTTATCTCTTATTGAAGAACATCAGCTTCTGTTTTGAGTTAGTGAGTGGGGGTATATTTTGTTTGATAAGGCTTCTTGGAACTTTGTAGAAGAAGTGGGGTTTTTGGCTGATAAATGGATGATGCAGTTTTCCATTCTAGTGTAGCAGTTGGAGCTCCATCAAGTTCTGCAATGGAACTTGATTATATGGATGAGCTCTTGTTAGAGGGATGTTGGTTTGAAGCATTTGATGGCTCTAATTTCTTTCAGCAAAATGTTTCGACTTCTGGTGCTATATTTGATTCTTCGTATCTATGGCCGATGCTAGAGGTGACAGATGAAAAATCGAGCATGAACTCATCACAGAAAAGTGGCCATCAAGCGAGGGAAACTTCCGAAATGGTTGATAATTCACCTCTAGTTGATACCCAAATGGGAGCTCTAGTCAGCATGTCTAATGGTCAGGGTTTGGTTAATATTGCTACTGATTCAAATCAGTTTGACAAGTTCTGTGATGAAGGTTCTGAGCTCAACAAACTGTTGTGGATCAAGCCAGGGTTAAATAAAGCAGCATCTTCTGTAATGGAAAGGTTGTTTAAGGCTCTTGGCTACATAAAAGATTCAGCAAAAGGCAAAGATCTTCTCGTCCAAATATGGGTGCCGGTTGTTAGGGGAAGTACTCGTATTCTGACCACTGTTAATCAACCTTTCTCAATCAACTCTGGCAGCTCACAACTTGCTAGTTACAGAAACATTTCTACCAATTATGAGTTTGCAGCAGAGGAAGACTCCTGTGTGTCAGTAGGTTTGCCTGGGCGGGTTTTCTTGGGTAAAGTCCCTGAATGGACTCCTGATGTTCGATTCTTCAGGGTCGATGAGTACCCACGAGTTTCTTATGCTCAGCAGTGCGATGTGCGTGGGACTCTTGCTCTCCCAGTTTTTGAGCAAGGTAGCAGGAACTGCTTGGGTGTTATTGAGGTTGTCATGACCACTCAGAAGGTCAACTATCGACCTGATCTTGAAAGTGTCTGCAGAGCTCTCGAGGTTAGTTGTCTCCATTTATCTTCATTAATGTGCTGTTTCATTAAGTCTTTGTTTTTTTGTGGATTTTACCTAAGCAACAATGTTTTGGAAGGTGACTAGATTTCCTTATGAGAGTTGTCTTATAACTAGTTACTATAATTTCTTTTTTCATCTTTTGTCAGAAATGTATCCTAAATTTGAGCAGTGTTCTGACTTGATTGTGAGCAACCTTTTCAAAAGTTGTATTAACTTACAATTTTTCTAAACCAGAAATTGTTGTCAAATCACAATATATTTTGTGATCTGTGTAAATGAAGTAACATAACCTGGATGATAAAAAGGTCACAAGTATTCCCTTTTTCCCAACCCCTTCCCGGTTTCCCCCTTGCTATGACAAATATGATCTTAACTATTTACCCTGTCCTTCTCAGGCTGTTGATCTTCGAAGCTGTTCCGAAATTCCAGGTCCTCAGAAATCAAAGGTAACAATTGTAAACTCTTTGGATGAAGTACAGTTGATTATTGATAAATTATTTTAATGAGCAGAATTTTCTTCATATCAGGAGTTCTGCAGTTCATACCAAGCTGCCTTACCAGAGATCCTGGAGGTAATAAAATCTGCATGTAGTAGTCATGGGCTTCCTCTAGCCCAAACCTGGGTCCCATGCATCCAACAAGGCAAAGAGGGGTGTCGACACTCTGATGAGAACCTTTCCCGCTGTGTGTCCACCGTTGATTCTGCTTGCTTTGTTGCTAATCCTTATATGCAAGACTTCCATGAGGCTTGCTCGGAGCACCACTTATTTAAAGGCCAAGGTGTTGCTGGGAAGGCATTCATGACAAATCAACCATGCTTCTCAGAGGACATAACAACTTATTCTAAGACGGAGTATCCACTTTCACACCATGCTAGGATGTTTGGGCTTTGTGCTGCTGTTGCTATTCGCCTTAGGTGTATCTACACTGGTAATGCCGACTTTGTGGTGGAATTCTTCCTG
This sequence comes from Chenopodium quinoa, assembly GCF_001683475.1. NCBI lineage: Eukaryota > Viridiplantae > Streptophyta > Magnoliopsida > Caryophyllales > Amaranthaceae > Chenopodium > Chenopodium quinoa. Next base: position 281,607 of record NW_018742487.1, read on the forward strand.
CCTACTAATTGTAGGGATCCTGAAGAGCAAAAGAAAATGCTTACTTCACTTTCAATCATAATACAACGGGTTTGTAGGAGCTTGAGGGTTGTCAGTGACAAGGAGATAGAGCAAGAAACATTAATGCTGAGTAAGCCCCTCTTTTTTTGATTGATTTTTACATAACTGAAATATGTTTTCTGATTAAGAAGCTTTTACTGCTTCAAATCATTTCAAAGTGATTTTTTTTCTAGCCTACTAAAAAATTTGCTGATTGTTGATTAAGCTGATCCTTTGACAAACTGTTTTTTTTTTTTGCTGGTTGTCTAGTGTTTTATTTGCAGTTTTCTAAATGTACTTACTTCGAGTTAAAGTATTATTTGACAATGAAAACGTATTTGGTTGATTAAAGTAATACAAAGTATTTGACAATGAAAATACTGATTTTTACTGTCCGAAGGTGAAGAGAACACATCCTAACAAAGTAACTGTGATTTCAGATGATTCACTCCATAGGAATAAGGTGTTAAAGGTGGAAGATACTGTGTCAGCTTCGTCTCAGGAAGAGTCGTGTGGGACTGCTCTCCAGGAAAGAGAGAGAACTAGAAGTCTCTCAGTTCCTCAAGAAGATCAACAAAGGGAGGTTTTAGCTGGGAAAGTGTTGAACCAGCATCCGCCACAATCCTACATGAAGGGAAGTCCAGGCAGTCTAGATAATTCTGCAATTGGTGATGGGAGTTTCTCAACTTCTGGAAAACCAGGGGACAAAAAGAGGGCCAAGGCAGAGAAAACTATTACATTGGAAGTTCTTCGTCAGCATTTTGCTGGCAGCCTAAAGGATGCTGCAAAGAGCATTGGAGGTATGCTGTTATTTCCTTTGAATTTGGATGGTTGAAACCCATTAATCAATTTTTCTGAAAATTTGGTTGAAACAATCATGCATAAATATATTTATAATACAGGTGATGAATTTGAATAACTAGGAGTACTATGTTGGGGGAAAATTCGAGCATTGTGAACACCAATTAGGCTCTTGTGTTTTGAAGTGCTAGACTAGTTTTGAGGTGTTGGAGTGGACTCTGAGGATTAGGTCACTTAGGTTAGTTAGGTGTAGTATGCTTGCCTGGGCAAAACGTTAGGATCTCTCCTGCATAGACAAATGAAGTAGGTTCGTAAAGTTTTAAGCAAGAGAGTGAAAATCTGGCAATATTTCTAATTTTTAATAATTGACAAGAAAAAGATTCAAGGAGGAAATCAGATAAAAAGATAGAACTATCAGTTTGACTGTTTGAAGAGTCAAATCACCATTGAAAGTACTTCAAGAGTTAAACTTTTAAGAAGCATACAGTCCAACCTCTTCTTTCTCTTTTAGTTACTCTCTTTGGATGAATTTCTAACAATTATAATATAAACATAGAAACATGAGGGTTGGAAAATGTTTCTGCTAATTCTACATTAACTGATTTTTAAAAATTCTTTGGATGTTGCAGAGTAGTGATGCTACAATGGTATTTTCCCACCAATCTATACTAGTTAGAGCTAAGACATAGTATATTTGAATCTCCTTAAATCATGTTTGACGCTTGGATCCACTTTGAGGTCTTCATACATTGTCCGCTTAGAGCTTACAGCTTATATAAAATCTAACTATTTTTTTTCTGTAGCAGTCTGCCCTACCACTTTGAAAAGGATATGTAGGCAGCATGGGATCAAACGGTGGCCTTCCCGAAAGATAAAGAAGGTTGGTCACTCTTTACAGAAGCTTCAAGTTGTGATTGACTCAGTTCAGGGCACCTCTGGTGCTTTGCAAATTGGCTCGTTCTATTCAAACTTCCCCGACTTGGCTTCCCCAAATTTCTCAAATACTAGCCCCTTTTCAAATTCTAAGCAAACTGATCCTCCGCAACAAACAAAGGAGCTCGAGGGTACTGCTACATCAAAATCTCCCACGTCCTCCTGCAGCCAGAGTTCAAGCTCAAGCCAGTGCTGCTCATCCGGGGCTCAGCAGCAGCCTTCTACAGGTAATAAAGCCTCTGGTAAGCAGGATCCTCAAGCGGGAATTACCTTGCGTGAAGGTGCTTTAAAACGAACAAGAAGTGAAGCAGAGATTCTTCGCACTCCTAATCAAAATGCTGCAAACAACACATCAAGGTCCCTGAGCCAAAAATCTCTGATTGAGCTGCAAAATAATATTGATGATCGTCCGCGTGTTCCAAAATGTGGGGTCCAGATGATCCAAGTAGATGATTCTTTGAGGGTCAAAGTCACTTATGGAGAGGAGAAGATCAGATTTCGCATGCTTAGGAGTTGGGGGTTCAAATATTTAGTGCAGGAAGTAGTTAAGAGATTCCATATAGGTGAAATGAGCGGTTATCAGCTGAAATACTTAGATGATGACTCCGATTGGGTGTTGTTAACATGTGATGCAGATTTGGAAGAATGTGTTGATATAAGTCAATCATCTCAGCGGCAGACTATCAAGCTCACTCTCCAAGTCTCTCATAGTCATTCAAGAAGTTCTGTTGCAAGCAACGGCCACTTATGACAGTTGCCACCCACATAAGAAGTCGATGTATGTATTAGTGTTGAGGCTTTGGTAGCTTAATGTAGTTATTGGATTTCCAAAGAAACAAGATAAAAGCAAGACAAGCAAAAAAGGAAACCGTCTCATGAGAATTTTCGTTCTCAGGGTTGCTGCTGGATGGAACGGCGAGTAGATGTTAAGCTGAATCACAATATTCTTGTAGCAATTTTTATCATTAGTCTGTAATATATGATACCTCATACATTCAAAGCAAAAGCATAAGCATATAAAGCTTTATAGGTATGAAGGTCATAGTTACCAAATTTGTTGTATCTTTGCCTGTATGTTTTTATTTAAGGCAATGAACCTTGATATGCTCTCAGCAAACTGTACCATAAATTTCCTCAAATTTTCCCTATATTTTTAATATTATTATTTTTTTATGAAAGTAGACTGTACCATATGTTTTATAGATTGTAAAGTATAATGTTTGAAGTTTATGTTGAGCGTATTCTATATGAAAAGTACATTACGTTTTGTAGAATACTCCAGTAGATGGCATGCATTTGATGCATAATAATATAATAGTGATTGAAATTATTAGTAAGGATAGAAAATAATTAGTGTATACTTATGGAGCATATGCACATACGGAGTGTTCCGTAGTACTATCTTTTATTGTACTCTTGTTTGAAAATCCTAGATCCGCCATTATTTTGAGTCCGTTTAAGCTTATGGAGCATCACATGGCAACTATCATTATTAAGTATATAATTTCCTTTATTCCAAATACCCACCTCCCAAGTTCCAACTCAAAAAGAGAATATCACTGATTAGTGATTAGTAGTAAGTGCCCAAGTGGGGGAAATTTAAGTGTTAATTATGTCATTTAATTAAGTGGTAATTATGTTTAATTAGTGTTCTCATATGGCCACTTGATGTATAAAATTGTCACTGAGCAACTGTTCTCGACATCAGTGATCTAGGGAACCTCTTTAATTATCATACTATATGCTATCGTTACAAAATATCTAAGAAAATAAATTATTCTCAAAAGTTTATCATGCAGCCGAAAGAGCCTCATTACCCCTAAGTGCAAAGCGTCACAAAAGGGTGGTAAGTGCACTTTGCTAAAGATACTCAAAATGATTAAACCTATAACAAAATTACTCTTTCAACTATGGCGATGCTTAACTTTGAATATCTAATTGTATTATTTGAGATTAAAAATATAAACAATATATGAAGGTAAAAATAATAGAAATATTATTGGGGAAAAAAAAAAAAAAAAAGCAAAGCCGTACTTTGTAAAATGTATGATTTGATTTGCAGGCCTAACAAATTAGAAAATGTCAATACAAAAATATAAATCATTTCTACTTTAAAGATAACTTTTTCTGAACATTGTTCAATTATACTCTATTTGTTCCTTTTTATTTCTGGTTTGTCTGTTTTCAATGCACACATCCACTTGACTACGTTGCATCTTATATAAATCGGTGAATAGTCAATAATTTTGTTTCTCTCTTCAAATAAAAGATTCCAAATGGAAAAAAATACATTGAAGGTTCAAACTTTTCTCATTAGATCTATCAAAATAGGAAAGACAAAGCAAACTTTAAAAACTCGATCTAATTATAAATTCGATCTAAAAACATATTCATTTCTTTGAATCAAGTTTTAAATACAGAGTACTGGTTCAATTCCTGTACATTAACCTCATCATGTCAAAAGGTATATAATAGCCCATAAACTCATTGACAAACTAAAGAATGTGAGATGATACAAATAATGTGTCACTCTAGCCTATATACATAGATGAATCATAATCTATGCTCTCACTCCTCTATTCATCAAATTATGGTTCACTTTACAAGAAGCTGCTGTAAGGGTTAATGAAATCGCTGTATGGGTAAATATGGTCTCAAAACTGATTTTCTTTCGTTCTATCAATTATTTTAGAGGGTAAAAAGAATGGGTTGAGTACTCAGCTTAGAACTGTGAAGATGTAGATGGCCGAGCATCTTCGTTCTCTAAGATGAGCCTTGAAGGCGGTCCAAACATGCTTAATAATACCTGCAAGCATTTTGCCAATTGAAAATTCAAAATACTAGACTGTTGATATGGTAAAGGCAAACTTAAGCCACTCTTCTGTGCAACAATCACATCATTTTCAACTTTTTTGTTATATTATACCGAGCTACAAGATGATCCATTTGAACCTTCAAGATTATCAATGCAATTGACTCTTTTTCTAAAGGAATTACTCTTTATGATTTTTGTAATGTGAAAATTTTGTGGAGAGAAACCGAAAAAAAAGGGAGGGAAGCAGCCAAATTATGATTTAGACAGACAAGACTCAGAAAAATCAGAAAGGTTTTATGCTCAATAAGTCGCCATTGAACAATGTGTGATTTTGTTGTAAATTCCCATCTTAATAAGAATATTTTATTACGGTTGTACTAAGCCCTTAGCAAAATCAACACAGCCTCTAGGCAGTGATGGTCTAAGAAAAAAAAAATTGTGTATCTGATATCATTAAGCCAAGAATATAGATTTAATATCTAGCCATGTAGGAACAAGGACCATAAAACAGGAGAATATTGGCTTTTTAAATAAGAATATATTCAGGAAAACAACTCACAGGTAAAAATATTAGACCATGTAGAAAACCAAGGATGACTAGAGCGAGGTACATCTGGAAGTAATAGACCTGCAGAATAGAAAGGTTTGTAGCATTAAAGCAAACAGACTAAGCAAACTTTCATGTTAAAGAGAAACAAGTTCTGAAACACATACTACAAAGACTTGTGATCTGGCGAATGCTAGAACAATAACACCAACTAACTTTGTTAATGTAATTCCACTGCAAAAAAGAAAGCAAAGCATTAGGAGATAGGACATTAGTTACTAATACTACAGGAGATAAATCATAATACATATAATATAATAGCAAAACAAAGCAGAAAACTGGTTTTTTACATGCTAGATTTTTTCCCATCATATGGCATGGTTTTGCCAGGCAACGCAGAACCAGGAGCTAACTGATCTAAAGTTATTACCAGTGCTACCTGATACTCCAATCCCTGCTAACACCCCCCCCCCTCCCGCGGGGAATTTCATATTAGGAATGCGTGCGTCGTATGCTGGATCACTTTTGGGCTAATATAACATGTAGGTAACGTATTGCAATCTCGTACTCATTTTACTTACCAAAGTGTACTACAAATTACATATTACACAACCCAAGCTATTACTTATTCACTATAGAAAGTAAAAACATGTAAAAAGTCACATTTCCCTCATGTAATTTTCTTATAGGAATGACAATTAAATTATCTGCCAAAACAGTATGAATGAACCAATACTCCCGGTCACAATTTAATTTTCACACTTTCCTTTTACACATGTCCCACTTTAATTGTTACACTTCGTTTATGGTATGGATCCACTGATATTTTACTACCTCCCTCTTCCAACAATCAAAAGTTAAGGTCCCAAACTCTCATTCAATTAAAAAATTCCTCCATTATCTCCCATCAAATATGCTAATCTATTAAAATATAGAGTGATAGATAAGCCACCAACTTATTGCATAATATTAAGAGCAAAGCTTGGTATGACTATTGAATTGGGACAGAGAGAGTACCATGATATATCTTGTTATTCATGTTTTTTTTTTTTTTTTTTTTTTTTTTTACAAAAAAAAAAAAAAAATCAGCCTCTAATTCACACAAACATGACCACCACGCCTGAAACATTCTAGAGTCATATACTTAGCAACAGCCAGTACTAACATATATGTCCCACCAAACCGCCATAACAGTGAAAATTCGGGATCAAGACAGCTTATATATTAGATGTAAAACCTGAATACAGAAGCCCCCATTGTACCCAAAGCCTCCTTCATACGCTGATCCCTATTGCCACCGCTTACCTGCATGAAGAAGCAGCCAGAAGGGCCATCAGAAACTTCACAGCAAGGAGACATAGATAATCAGAAAATGAGAATGAAAGAGATATTAACCATGAAAGCATGAGTTATGTGCACACAGAACTCAACAGCAATTCCAACTGACATTACAAGATTAACTACGGAAACTGCATTAAGTTGGATTTTCAAAATGGCCATAACCCCCTGAAAAGTATTAATCACGAATCTAATGTGAGTATAGTATACATGCTCATAAAAACAGTTCACAAGCATATTAACCTGAACAGAAAATTGAAATTTAGGAATTTACCATTAAATCTACAACTATCATTGTTATAACAAGTAGAATAATCAGCGAGCTCCATATGCTACAATCATCAATACAAGAAAACAAGTAGAGTCAGCATCAATCTATCAACAGAAGTTGAGAACAGAGAAGGGGTGGGGGAGGGGGGAGCATATGTTTCACAACATATACAAACCTCCAAGTAATAATCAGGCACACAACGAAGACAGCCCCTGTTCAGTCACAAAAACAGCATTATTTGTCGTGAGAAGGAAATAAACAAAATTTTAGACAGAACAATTTATGACAAGCTGGGAAGAAAGTCAGTAAATTTTAATAGACTCAATATTTCTAGTTGAAATAATACCTTAGCAATATAAATTATATCTACTGTTAGGGAAGGAAATCAGTAAAGTTAGAAGACTAACAATATTTCTAGTTGAAATATTAGGCAAAACAACTTATGATTCATGATTTTGAATACTTTTGCCGATCTTTATAGCTTAAAAAAGTTTGACTTTCACGCTTGTCAACTTACAACTTTGACTATTCATATCTTCAATTATTAATTAATAAAAAGTAAAAGAAGTTAGAAAATTTGGTTAAATAATCCCAGCTTTAGGCCATTTGTTTTTAATAATTCCAACTTTGAGTTACTTTTCAATAATCCGAACTTTGGGAGGGTATTTTCTCATTCAACAAGTTGCCAGGTGCTTAAGTTGTTTAAATCTATTCCAATCAAGTAACCACTAAAATACTTGGGTGGAAGTATTATCATCTTAAATAGTATATAGTGTATTTACAAGAGAAAACTGAGTTAAAAAGTACCTTGAGCTCAGATAGGCCGGAGGGATGGGGGTTGGGGGCAAAGTTTAAGCTCTTGTTATTTATCCAACTTCCAGAAGTTTTTGGATAAAAAAAAAACCCCAATTGTAAATACTCCGTAGCAGTTGATGTTTTTTATTTATTTATTTATTGAATAATTTTATTTTATTTTTTTGAAAGAAGTAGCTGATTTCTAATAATAGCGATTTGGAACATCTGCAAGAGGAAATTTTCCTGTCTCTCTGTCTTTGTTAATCAGTTACATCTTTGATAGAGAATTCTGCTACTTTTAGAGTATTAGGCTTCATCAAGGCAAGTTTTGGAAGGCCAGAAGATCGTCAGTAGGGGAAACCAATATGTGGTTCATGGGAGATAGAATAACTAGGCACTCTGTTTCAGTTTAATGTTCTATACTGAGATAACATAATAACACACCCACATTATAAAAATTAATCAGAACCAAAGAGCATAACTTTTAGGATATAACTGTCAAAGCATATTTATGCAATAAGGCGAGAGTAAAGGTGAGTTGATTTTTTGTCTACATGCTCCAAGATCTAGATTGACAATATGAAGACCAGTTGATGAAAGATTTACTTTGTCTGCATAATATATTGAAAATTACAGGAGCAAATGCAACATAAGACTAACCGATAGCAATTGCAAGGTTTACCAATGCTGTACTCCAAATATCCAGGTATTGCTCAAAGAACATGTAAAACACTGAATATGGAAATACTTCCATCTGCAATAAGAAAAAAAAAAAAAGGAATAAATGATGAAAAGAACAATAGACCCACAATTATAGTGTTCATGCAATCCATTGATGTTTTGTTAGTACAAATTTTGCTTAACAGCAAAGTGAAGAGGGAGAATTAAATGAATTCAAGATTTGATTTCTGTAATAGATAGATCCTTATGCTTGATAATCTTTGAATACTTAATCCAACAAAAAATGACGCAAGACTCAGTAGCACCAAAGATATTACCTTTAACGATTTAGAAATCTTAGAGGTGAACTCGCGTGCTTCCCTCAGTGCATTGACAAAGTCAGTCTGCACAGTATGAATGGCAGATATAAGAAAGACAAAAAGATATGCAGTGGCCAAGTGATTCGAGTCAGAATTATATCGATTGAAAATTTGAAACTATTATCTTCGTACTTGTTTGTTGAGAGGGGTGTGGTAAGTTCGAAATTCTGAAGCCTGAATTACACCACTTTCATATCCTGGAAGTTAAAAAAAAAAAAAAACAGAAAGAAAGAAAGAAAAAAAATGTTAGAGCAACCAATTTTAGCAGCTCCACATCTTATTAAGAGCATAAATGTTTCCATACTTCATATTTTTCATAACCAACCTTGCAAGTCTACACTGTTTGTATAGGCACCATGTCCTCCTTTGGCACAACTAGCAGAAGGTAAAGCTTTAAGGAACCATGGAAGCTTGTTCTGAAATTGTGAGGTAGTAGGGCGATCATCATCAAGATCTGAGTGAAGAAAGCACTGCATATAGCCAACATATAGATAGTCGTCATAATCTTATCTTAGAAAATTAAGAAAGCTAGATGTGGTTAATTGGGCAAGGCATAATTTCATTTTCTCAAATTCAGATAAAGTACCGTGGTGCAATCTTTGCACAGTTCACTGACTCCACATGTAGCTTGGTCTGAAGAGCAGCAAGGAGGCTGCAGAAAAAATCCAATTTAGTGTTTAAAGTTAGAAACATTCGACAAAAGAGCATAGTAATACTTAAAGAGTCCAAGAAAGTATCTGAATTAAAATTCTAAAATTTTGGATTTTGTATATGTTGATCTAATGCTCCAGTTCCAGGATAACTTGCATAACATCTAATTATATGAACAATAATAATAGCGCACCTGGTCGTCAGGTGGACAGTAACTTCCATTTACAAATTTTCTGCAGCAACCAAAAGCTTCAGGAGACATCCATACTAGAAAATCATCAAGCCATGACGCTGCTGGCTTGGCTATGTAGCTTGACTCTGGACTTAAGGATAATCTGGTAATCTACACAAACAGAGGACAGGTCAAGTCATACAAGTGTAACCACTGACATTGTGTTGAGACCAACCCCAAACAAAGATACATAATGTAAACAATTATCCACAGATATAATGAAAATTAAGCCAGTGCAGGATTACAATTTGCAACTCCAAGGCATACCTCATTTACAAGAGAATTTGCATCACAGTGGCTGATAGAGCACAATTGATTTGTTTGCCGTGACTCAGAGCTGTGAAGTTGGTAAAAATTAATTACATAAATTGAAACAAAACACGAAGCTAGAGGAGCCCTCTCAAATTAGCAGATAATGCTTTAAAAGCTGCAATTGAACAATCATACACATCAGCAGCAAAATTACCAAAATAATTTTTTCTAACTCAACCTAGATAATTGTATCTTGTATTTCAAAAGATATTAAATCAACACCATTAACAGATACACTGTTTCCCTGGAAACTAGGAGGGGGGAGGGGGAAGAGAGAGAGAGAGAGAGAGAGAGAGAGAGAGAGAGGGGGGGGGGGTTTGAATTGAATTCACAGTTCAAGTGACTTCCCTTAATGGGCTTAATCACACTTGCCTTAACTCCCCTCACACATGTCTCTAACTGACCTAAACATCAGGGTTTCCCTAGGCCTCTATAGTCCAAACTTTACACGATCTCCCTGTTTGCTCAGAGTAACAATTTCTATGCTCATAAAAACTATGGGCTGATCATTTCATCAATCTCTACTGTAATCTACTGGACATATATGGATGGCATTTATAAGATATCTTATTGGCATAAAACTAAACAAATTGTTCTATCTTTTATGTAAGAGTAACTGTTTGTATCTTATTCTTAATCACCCTTTCCCTCAGTATTATTTTATGGATAAGTAACCTAATGTATATAGTTACTAAAAATATAGATGTCTCAATTGTTATTGTTCAAAGTGAATACAGAGAATAATCTCCATTTGATGGTATATAATTACACTGTAGTTCTATCAACCTAATGTATATAATTACACTGTAGTTCTATCAACCAAGATATAACTTTTTCACACAAGTACCTCAAAACTTCTGTGGATAATTTGCTAGGCCTTATTGTCCTACTTTCCATATGATGCAAACTTTCTTCAACATTATTTCTTATAATTATGTTTATATAAAAAATAAAATTAAACAATTCATGGATTTACCTATATTACCATTATTTCTTGATATCAACCCAACCCCCGAAACTCTCCTCCCTCCCTTTTTTATGCATCTCTCTTTAAAAATATCATTTGATTTTCACTCCCTGTCTCCTGTAGACTAATATTATCCCGTTTGCCTTCACTTGAATTATGTTACACAAAAGCTTACACACTCAATATGGAGCTATGGCGACTTTATTTGCTGCCTCTGTTTATCTTACAACATTCCTTTTTAGCATTTCTGGTATTTCTTCATTCCACTGCCATACCATGTTGCATGTCCTCTTGCTAAATCAAAATCATCACAAAATTTCCTGACCCATACTTTTTATCTTTTTTGCAACCACTCCAATTTTATATTGCATCGCCATCCTATTTTCAAATGTCTGCAGTATCTTTTCATTTAAGTCAGTCTGAAATATTTCTTCAAGATTCTAGAACTTTATCTTGATGCAACTTGGTAACTTCTCATCTTACTCTTTGAAAATTTGGTCTAGCACTCAGTAGTGATAAACTTTTAATTCTTAATATCCATTCTAGATTCCAGAACATTATCTTGATACAATTTAGGAAACCTCTCTGCTTCCTCTTAATTTCATTGTCAAGCACTCACCAGGGATATCTTAGTAGTCCTTACATCTTGTGCCATATTGACTAAGAATGACAAAATAAGATGTCAAGGAATCCAATACTGCATTCTGATTTTATATCATCATAACCAAATCTTCTAGGCACATTAGCATCCCCATCTGCTCTCACTCCAATATAGCCATCAAACTCTCCTAGGCTACTATCATAACTTTTCATCAATATAAATACCTTGAACCAGCTTGTTTAGAACACTTCCCAAAACTCTTCTTGATTTGTTCCTCCAACCCTAGCTGCAGTAAAGTAACTAAATTGAATTTCTCAGATCCTATCACGAGCTCTGCAGACACCCTATAGTAGGTACTTTTAACCTGCACCACATAATTACAAGTGTCCCTAAATTGATTCAAATGCCAATATTATTGGACGCCTTGATTTCTGATCTCTTTTACCTTTTCTTCTACCTACTCGATCAATTGAGTACATGCTATATTAATCCAATGTTTTTGTGAATACCTCTCATAAGAGTTCCAATTCAAGATCCAACATGCAGCTTAATGGTATCTGTTCTTCCATGATTCCTAGAAGTCTAGAGGACAGGCTTAAGCATTTCTATTAGTGGACAAAGTCACTCCGTGCCTAAAACTTATACGTGTAAAACTATGACAAAGCAGATAGTTTGAAAGGGAAAAAATGCAAGTAATCAAGCAAATAGAAAAATAACCATTAGAACACCTACTCAATGAAATAAATAGATAACTAGACAATAGGAGCACAAATAATCAGACAACATGTTGGCACAAATTACTAACTTATGATAATTATCTTTCTTAAAAATGAAGCATATTGTTAGGGAGAAAAAAACAGTTAAATAAGATAATGCTAGAAGTCAAATATATAACATGCCCCAATAAAGTTATAAAGGGCCACAAGATGTGAGACCAAAGAAAAGAGATGGTACCTATAATTGTAGTCCTTCACCACAAAATATACTGGTGGTCCAATCCTGAGAAAGTCTGAAATATTTTTAAAATATCCCTGATAAAAAGAACCACCAGAAAAGAGTTAAAAATTTTGAGCCTATGGCACAGCCTCCATATTCCACGTTTTTTTTTTTTAAAAAATATGCAAATCCTGGGCATAAATAATTCAAAATTAGACCTGAAGATAGGAGTCTCTCGGAAGAACGATTTGTTGCTCCAGCCCAGGTTCAATCCTGGTGCATAATGTCTGCAGTGCTTTCATGGTCAGAATCTTTAATAAACCAAAGAACAAAGAAAACAACAAACCAAGTGTGCCAGTGGGGTTTGGAGAGGTCAAGATATCTAGAGAATCTCTTAACCAATTTAAACTAAAGAAGAGGCTTAATAATTAATACAAATGGGACAATGGGAAAACAAAGAATCAAAGATAAGAATCAAAGCATATAGCCTAAACAAGAGCAACTTACAATGCTGGACAATGCCATAGCAACAAATACTGAAACAACCAGTATTTTCACTCCCCAAAGGCTCAGAATTGGTGCATGGACATCCTAATAATAATGCAAAAAATTCACCACATTAGTGCATATACAAACAGGCAAAAGTATGTAATGTATATGAAGAGATACACTGAAAATGGCAAGGAGCATACTGTAATTTCACATAAAGAAAGATTCCTGATTTTACTCAAGGAAAAGATTGAACATGAGTTGCTAGAAAATGGAGTTTCATGTTTCATGGATTAGATTCATGCTTGTCAATATCGAAGATTTCAAGATTTCCAATATATGAATGTAATGAATTATCCCTAAAAGTTACATGATTTTTATCATTTCAATGGAATAAAGTATAGTCAACACTCAACACATATTTTAAAAATTGACTGAGCCAAAAGTGAGGGAAGGGTAAATCTCAGTTATTTTAAGGACAAAGATAGCATGAAACAGACATGTTCCAACTACAAGAATACAAGTTTTAACTAGAACAGATACAAGTTTAGAGTAAGTCAGTCCAGTATAGAATTCTCAATGTCCATTCAATACTAAATGTTTCTTCATCAATTGTTGAGCAATAAAAAGTGTTATACAGCTTATACTAGCCTCAAGCTTCCATCTACATATATATGCGTACCTTCATATAACGAGCAAGTAATCCTGGATTTCTTTGACTAATCCCTGCATTTTTACAAATCCACACAATACAGTTTAATCAAAGAGGGTGTGAAACAAAGTATGGAAATTCAATACCTAGATAATAATCAGCGGCATATACCATTGTTTGAGTCCTCGATAGAAGATGCCTTCTTGCAAGGAAAACAATCAACTCTATGCTTTTCAGTCCTCTTAAAGTCAAATACTATCAGTGCAACAAATGCAGTAACTTGTAGAAGGAAGTCCAGCAAAACAGCAAGAGCTTCAAAGAAACAAGAAAGGAAAATAACATTCAGCAACATAATCCACTAATGTATTACTAATAGAAGAAGTCTTCAACAAAGATTGGAAGATAGAGGAGAGAGAAACCTGCAAACATGGAAAACACACGCACAGCTGGCATTGGAATGAAAGTTCCGACTGCAAATGCTAATACCTCGGAGAGGCTAGCCAGTGAAATAGATGGTCCGACTTCTACCAGTGCATTACTTATGCGTCCCTCTAAAGGCAAATCCTGTGGTTGTCTCTTAACGGTATTAACCAAAATGCACATGTTGTCCACCCCAACCTAGTAATTAGAAGGCAATTGTTGTCACAATGATAAACTTACCCTAAGAGTGCACAAAGTTTGAACAAATGAACACATTAAGACATGAAGTTTACACCAAACCTACTACAAGTTCAGGAGATATGTAAGGCATTAGCCTGGTACAATAGTACGATTTACTGTGTGAGGAACTACCAATATGTTAAAAACTTTGGAATCAACTGCCTAATACGACACCTACGGATTTTGACGCTTAAATAAGCAATGATAAATAAATAAACAATTAAATAAATAAATAAATAAAAATAATTAAGGGTAGGAGACAAGCCGAAATGTGGTTGAATGTTAATAAATGGATAGAGAGAAAATTAGAAAGACAAAGTATAAGAATCGTGAGAGAAAAAGAGTTGATGTGATCGATAGAGATAGAAAGACCCAAAGCACATTTAAAACCTCATAGACAGGCCGGCTATTGGGCTGTGCAAACAGCCCAACAGGGTCTCATTTTATTTGGGGCCCCAAAATCTGAAATTTTAGATAGTGTATATATATTTCTTAAGGAGGTTAAATTGTTGAACAAGTTGGCTTAGTTGGTAGTGCATTTAATCCGTTGGGTGTCTCCCTTCCACCAAGTTATTTTTTGAATCCTTTCCCCTTCACTTTTTAGCTTAGTTTTTTTTTTTTTTTTCCCCTTTTTTTTTTACTATTATTTTTTTTCGGTTATACCCTAATTTTCCGATTATTATTTTTTCTTTATTTGGTGTTTTGATAAATGATTTTATTTTGTTAATACCCTTTGATAATTTTAATCTCTGACTTAGTTTGTTTTTCAATTTTTTTTTTTGTTGTTTATACCCTTTGATAATTTTCAACTATTTAGCTGTATTATTTTAAGTTTTAAGTGGATAAAATGTAGCAATCAAAACTTCATATTTTTTTTTATAACACAGGGCCCCCAAAAGTTTAAGACGGCCTGCTCATAGACATGCAAACAGTCCCCAATCCCCATGTGAGTCTCATCCGACCACATGAATTAAATCTTGACTCAATTAGAAAAATCATAGGCTAATGGGATCCTCATGGATAGGGTGTCTTGTATTTTCATGAGAAATTTGTCATTAGAGGGAAAGAGATAGCATATAATGAAACCTTTTGTCAATGACTCAAGAGTCAAGATTAGTTTCCTCCAGAAAAATCCTACAAAAATAATGTAAGGCATCCTGTTGGAAACATCTTATTTTGGTGAGCAGAATAGCTTCAGTAAATAAAAAAGTCAATGACATATTATCCCCATACATTGCCTAAATATAATATGCTATAAGCAGTTATACATCGACAGAAAAGTAGAACTTACAGCCAAGACAAGGAAAGGAATGACTTCCATTATAATAAGTGTAGATTTTACTCCAATAGCACTGAAAAATCCAACTGATCCAAGAACAGAAAGCATGACCAGCATGACTCCAGAAAGCCCAAGCGATACCTGGAATCTCCAACATTATGCATTTTCAATAATTCAAGAAAGAAAATGAAAGATAAAGGGCAATATAAGTTCAATCTGCAGCTCAAGTAATACATGCCATTTAAATATAGCTAAACAGCGCTTTGAAATTTCCCAAAAGTGAAACTAAAGAAAGAAACTACACATATTGCAATTAAGGCACGTAAAACACGCGCGAAGCGCACACGCACACAAACAGAGATGAAAGATATGAGAGTATATATCCCTGATACCGAGGTAGAAGAGGAGACTTTTCCTCATCATCCAGATCAAATTGTCACGTAGCCACAATTAGCAGCCAAAATATACTTCGCAGATCAACTGAAGCACATTTGATCAAAAGTAATAAGGGATATGAGAACTACAGGTAGGTGAAAGACAGCTTTACAAACCCTTAAAACCTTTGGCACATGGAGAGTATCGAAGCATAAGGAATTATCTAGTATTATCTGCTAAAACAACAACTTGGAAATGACCATGCAATTGAACAGTTTGAAAATTCAATTTTCAAGAATAATCTTGTTGAAATTTTCGTTGGGTTTCTAGGATTAAGGCTCTAAAACTGTCATTGTGTTGTAAGAATTCTCTGATATACTTGCTCAAGGAATTATTTGTATCTGTTTTCAACATCTTCTTTTGGGAACAATCAATCAACACAAAAGCAGCACAACCTCACATGGTACTATGCAAATTAAAAAAGCAATAACCCAATCAAGTAAGAGAAAAGGTGCAACAGATGAATCGTACCTTAGACGAAATAAAAAAGGAAGATAATCGAGGTTTGTCCCCCAGAGTAAGTGATATATAAGCAAACATCACAAGATAGCTTATCTGAAAAGGATTTTAAAAGAAAAAAAAGTTCCAAGTCATTATAAACGTTACAGTATATTGGCTACTTTCTTGATGATACAATTGATAGTTGTTTGTGACACCGCTTTGATATGAATCTTATATAATAGAGAGGAAAAGAAACACTTTCCACAATAGTTATGACGTCCGCAGTGCTCTCTCTCTTCAGTTCTTCTTCAATGGAACTTTCCGATGAAAAAGAGAGTGTTAGGTTTTTAGCTTGAACCATTTTCATTATCTCATCCTGTCACAAAGAGTCAACAATCAATAACAAAACAATGAAACACAAAAGCAAAAAAAAAAAAAAAAAAAAAAACAAGGTTTATATAGAAGCAGGAAGGTCAAATTTGAGACATGAATAAGCTACACCAATTATTTTCAATTTCTGTGATGCATGAGTAACATGACAGTGGTTATAATTTAAAGCCCGTTCTTAACATTTTTCATCATTTCTTAACAATTTGGCGGTTAGCCACATCAACATTTCAGCAAATTTGTGAAAAATAGTTCTTGGAAGGGTTAGCTTTCTAGCCTCTTCTTAATGTAGCAAGAATTGTGATCTAAATCCAGGATATGCAATAAACTCTCCCTTAAAATCAAACACCCTTTCACGGTGATCAAGGGACTCACATATAGGGTAGAGAAATACCCTGAATATTGAAATTTTGAAGGGATGAGGAAATATTATTACAACGCAGAACCACCTCTAGATATACCCCAAAAGGGTAAACCATAACACACCCAGCTACATGTCATATCAGAGGACAGCAGCGATGATATCAATAATATTAAATCTAGGGGCAGGCACAAGAAACAACTAACTCAATTGAACAACTTGACCACTCATTAAGGTCATACTTTCTATATAAATCCCCATCCCTAGACCAAATGACATCACTATACGACCCTTTCTCAGGGAAGCTATCTGTCAAAGAATAATAAATTTGCCAACAGGAAAATATCTATAGCACAACACCCCACCACAAACCCCCACCCCCCCCCC
Source organism: Chenopodium quinoa (assembly GCF_001683475.1). Taxonomy (NCBI): domain Eukaryota; kingdom Viridiplantae; phylum Streptophyta; class Magnoliopsida; order Caryophyllales; family Amaranthaceae; genus Chenopodium; species Chenopodium quinoa. The sequence continues at coordinate 298,976 of NW_018742487.1, forward strand.
CCCCCCCCACACACACACACACACAAAAACCCAAACCAATTACTTCCTACCTGATGCTCTTATAAACTATGGGGAGAATGTTCTTCTGACTAATCCAAGGTAAATTCAATGAATACAGAAAACAACAAGAGCTGTTTTATGACTTTGCTGCCCATCACCAATGTCATCTTGCTTCCAAAACTTAAAAAGGTGACTTCTGAAGTCTCAAGTCCAGCCATGTAAACTTACATTTGAACCAAAATTCCAATCTAGGTTCAAGTCAAATATGGAGCTCGAATAAATAGCAAAATTTACCCAGGATTATATTTCCATAACACCCAAAGTTAACACAGAATTCTGAAGACTGCGTCAAATCTTAAGTATTGCATAACAGATACAAAATCTTAACTATGCTTCTACTTATTACTATATCAAAATGAAACTGCCATTTATCTCTACTCACCCTTTTGGGTATTTACAGAAACTTGCAATACGTTAACACACCCGCATGCTTGAAGTTATCCACAAACATGTGATAGTTGTAAAAATTTAACACACATAACCACTTTAGCAGATATGGTTGCATTTAACAACTACCGAGCAATTTTTTATGACTTCTATACAGTTATGTGAAAGTCAGCATACATATCTTTCTATGAAATTTAAGAATTATCATTTCATATTTTGAACTTCCTCTGATATATATTTAGCGATCCCATTGAGGCCCTATTCTGTTATCTCAAACAAGATAAGTTCTAATAATGCAAACAATATAATAAGTTCAGACGAATTAAGTATGGCAGTAATGGCACATTGATACTAAGTTATGACAAAATAAATTCTACTACAGCAAATATAAATTCAAATAGGCTTAAGTTCAAATTATACGAAGTATAAGTTTAAACAAAATTAGTCAAATAAAAATTATAAAATACAAATTTAATTTCCTCAACAAACACCTTTATCACTTACGTCATTTTTCTAAAGCTACTCAATTACTGTAGCTACAGAAACCAAGGAAAATAAAAAATAAAAAAACGGAGATCATGCATGTGAGTACTTTTATGATAGAGAAAAGAGATATAGAGAGTAAGGAATTTATTAAATATAACTGTGTCCCATAAAGTAAGGTAATGAATGATTAAAAAAAAGTTTCCAAAAAAGGAATATAGTAAAATTGAAGAGAACTTAGAAAAACGGATGAAAAAAAGTGTAGAACTTGGGGAAACGGAAGTAGTATCATTTAGTCCAACACCTTTGAAACACAATTTACAACAGCAGGAAGTTTCTTAACAACCCTTTTTCGAAGAGAACTGTCCCAAAAGAGGCCTTGTTGCTTTGATAAGAGGGCTGAACCAAATTTGAACTCGTCACATCTCTCATAAAAGACATAGACCCTTAACGTGGGACAAAACACACATGAATGATACATCTTCCATTGGAATGGGCTATTGAGCTTCAATAATATCATTCAACAGTGATGAAAATTAAAAAAGTTGAAGTTAAATTTTACGATAATTTAGAGTAGTATTGATATGCTAACCTTTGCTAGTTGAATGAAGGCCCTTTCCCAAGCCACTGCCCTTTTTGAATCATTGCTTTCTCTATCAATTGCATTGTTCACTGGATAGGTGACTGTAAACGCAGAAGCCTAAAACAAAAACAAACAAAAAAAAAATTAAAATCCATTGCATGCAACAGGAGAAATGACTAGCACTGCAAGAAGTACCTCAGAGTAATTGTTTCCAGAATAACCACCCAGTGCGGTACTAGGATCTAGTGGAGCTTTGAATGCACTCCTACAATTGTCTGCGGTAGAATAATGCTGCAAAAGGCAAATAAATGGTGTCAACCTATATGTTTTTCCAGTCAATCTTGAATTTCACTTCATAGGTGACAGCTAGAAAAGAGAAAATAAGTCAATGATGGAATTTCTCAAGCTTATTAAAAGTTGTATTACATTTATGTACAAAGTTCTGACATACCCCGTAAATATGGTTACCATAGAAAAAAATAATTTTCTCTAGTATAAGATTGTACTAGAATGTTCAATCATTAATTACTGTAGCTCAAATTTATACCTAAGAGAATTCTTCAAGATGAAAGAAATTCTGCAAAAGCAGAAGCAAAATAGTATATAATTCTGAACAAACCAACTTTCAATGGGAAATTACACACCTCAAAACAGTACTGAATGTGATCCACTCCACCAAAGCTATCAAAATTGTCAGCATTCATTTTGAAGTACTGGCATCAAAAGAAAAAGAAACAAAGTATATGAGAATTAAAGTCATAATAGCTATGAGATTCTAGATGAAATACTTATGGGAAACCAGCCAATGTCATAGCCTTCACTGAGCATCAAATGCAGTTAGCATGAGTGCATGACTTCTTGCAGACAGCTAGGATTTATAGATCAGACATCAATTTCATATGGCAGACTATACAGTATACACTAACCGGGTGAGTTGATGAAAAATATGCCATTCGAAGTATACAATAAATTAAGAAATCCATGCACAAAATTAAAACAGCTTCATATTGCATTTAGCATATATAGAACTTTGACAAAAAGACATGGCATTCTATAACGTGGTGTTTGTCAAAGAACATCACTATGCACAAGGTACAACCTATCCCATTATAATTTCCTAGATAGAGTATCGAGAAAATAGGAGAGCACATTCTAAGTGCAATTAGAAGACAAAGAAAGAGAAGGAAAGAATATGAGAATTCATGGAGACTTGACCACAAAAATTGCAATCCAGTTGGCCCACATAACATTCTTTTTCTGTAGTTCCTAAATGACAAATGAAGACTTCTCATTATATGGTATATTTTAATTATTGTCATTATACACCTTTTTTGAATATATATATTGCCTCAAAATCATTCCTTAGCCTAAGCTTCTCAAGACAGAGTAGTAGAATAAATGGAAGTCCAGAAGTTTGTCAAATCTGAGAATGTGGGTTGAGAAAAGATAAACTGATTTACCTGTAAAATGCTCTGAGTGGCACAATCTTGGCCAAGTGGTTTATAACAAATGTCAGTTAGAGATATTACTGATCCCGAAAAGTTGGCTTGAATTCCATCAACCTGTCACGAAGGGAACTATTAAAAAAAATAGAAAAAAAATTACCAAGTCTTAACTTTGTCCATGTTAGTAAACTAGTCGACAGATTACTTCCTAGAAATAGATAAAGCACCAGGCTTACCTTCTTCTGTATTTCAAAAAGTAATTTGATGTTATCCTCTGTCAAGATACTAGGTGCTTTTCCATGTCCTCCATCTGGAATTGTAGCAATTATAAGCTGCAGGATAAACTAACAGATGTTATTCACACTTTTCAACATAACGTTTTATATAATGATAAATATCAGAAACTCTAATGTGAAATCAAATTGATGAGGGGGCATTTGGTTCGCATGATATTGGTTTCAGGTATGAGTTTAGAAAGATAAAAACCTAGACCTGTTGTTTGGTTAGAGATTTCTTCTATTTTAAAACCCACACCTCAAACCCATACGGTATGGGTTTTTAAAACCCTTGGGGGAAGCTGGGTATGACTCATACCAATCATGCAGGTGTCAAAATAAAAGATTGTGTTCATTCCTAAACTAAACTTAAACACATGGAATAAGGAATCAAGTTCCAATCCCATAACATCCTAATTTCATTCCTCATTCCAAATTAATACCATCTACTGTAATTTCCAATTAATGTAAGGCCTTTTAATAGCTCAGAGAAACTTACAAGAGATAAAGAAAGGACCCAAATTCCTCTATATATTTACAGCTCCAAACAAGAATGATATTGGCAAGAACTATCAGATAACATTAAAAAGATTTCTCCAATTCAATTTAAACAGAAAGGCAGAAACGATATTGGAGTACGCACAAGCTCTGTAAAATGTCCATATTCCTCCGTCATACAATGAAGAGAACATCATTTCACAACAATAATTTCTGATCATGGTCTTCATACATGCATTGGTGTATTCACAAATTAGTATTGCATATAGTTGCCGGTCTTTCCTTCTATTTAAGTGTTCTAATATTTGGTAAGATATTGGTTTGGTTTTCCCAATACAAACAAAGGAATCAAAATAATAAAGCAAACTTTGATACATTCTTGATGATGAAGAAAGAATGTCAAGAGTGCAGCAGTAGCAGCGAAAACACAGATCAACAACAACAACAACAACAAAGCCTTAGTCCCAAAATGATTTGGAGAGTGAAAACAAAGATCACATAGCAGAAACACAGGCTGATTTCACTACATGTCACGACACTTGATTCTATATTAAGGTACTCACTACTCAGTAAAAATGTTTGACACATGCCGTATAAAGAAAGGAAAACAATATTAAAAAATAGAAAGGAAAAAAAAAAACACATCGTCTACAAGTTATTAAAAATTAAATGAACTCAGGCTGATTTCACTACATGTCACTTGATTCTATATATAAGGTACTCAGTAAAAATATTTGACACATGCTGTATAAAGAAAGGAAAACAATATTAAAAAAAATAATAATAAAAAAAAAACCACATCGTCTACAAGTTATTAAAAATTAAATGAAGCACCTGTTCAATTCTGTAAAAAGGTGCCAGATGGGTATCAAAGAACTGTTTTTCTTTTGCAGCCCTGCTCCCAGGCCCGACCCAAAGCTGAAATTGAACACATGTGTAAGATTCTACAAAATCAAAAAGCTGTAGTATATAATTAAATCAGTGTGAACATTCTACATAAATTCTCTGCAGACTTGGCCTGAAATGTAACCTTTGTCCTGAATGATTTTTCCCATTTTCATGTACAATCAGAAATCAGAATACGTAACAAAATCCAGTTTAACAAAGCCTCAAATCCAAAAGAAGGGACAATCTTTGTTTTTTGGTAAACACCATTTTAAAAAATTTTACATTTCCATTAGACAAAATAAATTGATCATTCCAACAAGATAAGCACTAAATTTTCCTAGAAAAATCAAGAATATTTTCTCACCACATTCACTAAAACCTATTTAAATTTTCAGCTGGATCGGAAAAAAAAAACACACACACACACACACATTTTCAACCACCCACATGCTCCCAAATGTTGATAGTCAAATCTCAACAAACTTGGCCTAGCCTATGATGGCCAATGTTTCAGCTTTTGATAACAGTAAGTCAGTAATGTATCAACCAAGTCCTTTTCTACTTTTCTTATAAAGTAAAAGGTCAATCAATTGCCTCTCCAATAAAGAAGAAAATCAAACCAGCCCCTATCATACTGTACAGGCAAGGTCACCAAGAGCCTTTTGCAACATATGGATGAGGCTGCAGTCATCGATATCCCAAGCCCATAGTAGAGGCCGCTCACACATTGGACTTCCAACAATCTGGAACCATCCCCATCTTTCATGATTAAGAAATGTCAAAGCAATTCATCAGGACAATGCAGCATAACCCTTCTAGTTTTGTGCTTCAAATATCTTTCTACATGCATAAAAATTCTTACCACAGGGATAAGCACAAAAAGTCTCGCATAGTATAACTTCAAAGATCCCCATTATAGCACTGCTGAACTGTAAAACCAGGCTTCAATGGCTACGAACCACAGTGTCGGGGGTTCGAAGCTAGCTCTGGGTTCCAGTGGCATTTCACCCCTTCCTGCTCTTCTTCTGTAATATCATGTCTCATGTGCAGAATTCCTAAAAGTGTCATTGTTACCGCCTATCTTGCTTCTATGTTCATGAGGTAGGTGTGCCATCCAACTAGGCGTTTGCTTCTGTCTAATAATATTTTGTCTCTCTCCATTTGAGTAATCTACGCTTCTAACTTAATTGTTCTTGGATTTTTGCTTAATTAATAGCTCCACATAAAAGCACATTTGCACTTTATATCTCCCTTTATTTCCCAAGAAATATTTAATCACTTGATAGTGGAAAATTTACAAAATATATACATGTTGAATTTTTTTTTTCTTTTTCTTTTGTTTTTTGGTTTTTTTTGTTTTTTTTTTTTGTTTTTTTGGCAAGCAAATAGGCACCTACATATTTTGCCTCTTTCATCAGAGCATGTTAAGCAACTACTAACAATTAACACAGACATAACAGAACTGGAAGGAGCAGGACAGTAGATGAATAAAAACAGCACAGAAGGATACCTTTTCAGGACGTGTCTCAACTCTTAAACGGACTAAACCTAAACAAAGAACAAGTACAATGGCCAATGATGAAAAAAGAACAAGAGCAGGTTTCCTGGCTACCCATGCTCCATATATCCTGAAAGCCATATGCCATAGAAGAAAAGAATTTTGGTAACCAAAATAGACAACAATATATGTAACAATTTTCCGTATCAGAATTTGGCCTCAAATGTATACACATAATTTTATACAAACCTATAAAAGTGTGACATGTATCCTTGAACCAATGAAAGTCTCGCCTCACCAGAGAGTCGAGCTCTGTCACGAAGAATCTGAAGAGAGAAAATCATTATACCTCTTAAACAAAAAAGATATTGACAAGTGGAGTTTTCATGCTCACGTGTATAAGTAGAAAAAGGTTAAGCATATCAGAGGATCCAGAAACTTTCTCAACTGAGATAGAAACATAAGCATAACAAAAACAGTTGTCCTATAGAATAGATCATAGGGAAGGGGGGTACATTAACAAATCGACAAAAGCTTGAACAATGGCACATACTGGCAGAGGAAGGTCTCCATCTTTCTGGTCTGTTGATTGCCTACCATCGCTACTAGTGGCACTAGCCAGTGGTTTTGTTCTCGAAACAGGGCTCATTTTTCTCTTCTGATGAACAAACCCCCATCCAAGAAAAACAGAAAGCGACACAACAAATACCACTGCTACCACAATATCACTGCAATTTGCCTACAGTCATCACAAGCAGTTCAAGATGAATAAGTGTTTACTGCAGTGATCATAAGAACTTAATTCAACTGGAATATTTTTGTGCAGTTTGTGATACAAAATTCAATTGGTAGAAATTAATCCAAATATGTAAATAATTTCACCTTCACAGAACCCATTTTAATTGAACAAGTACCGCTCTTGCTGATGGACGGAGCTGCTGAATTAGAGCATGTAGGAGATGAAGGACAGTCACCACAAGAACAACCCAGCAAAGTGTCACTGCATGCATAAGTAGATACGTTCATGGGACTCATCCCTGAAGATTCAGGTACACTAGAAGTGAAATTTATAGCATATGGTGAGCCAGGCACATTAGGGCCCACTTGTCTACCAACAAAAGCAAACCACCCTGCAGAGAACAATCAAGTAATAAGAATTTTTTTTAAGAAAATTAGCACTTAAATCATAAATTAAAGGGATACTAGAACCAAATAATGCAGCCAAACACTACATACCTTTCTCTGAGCAACAGGCTTATTTAAATAACATGCTAGTATGTTAGGGTTCTTCAACATAAACCACATTTACTTGGCCCCTTTTTTTATATTATCATACTGGCCATTGTAATTGACCATCCATTTGTATACTTTTACATGTTCATATCTTGGGGTCCGCATGATGACATTTTTGTTAATCATCATTCAAAATAATTTATGGATCCAAGGACAGGATGGACAAAGGACAGTGGCTAGTGCAGGAAGCCAGGAAATAGAAGATCATTTTTTCCAAATGGAAATGCGAGGTTAAGCCCATAGTATTATACTATCATAAAACTCAAATGCCTTTCCTCTGAAAATTTCCAGCAAAAATCTAGAATTATTCCCATCTAGATTTGTAGATACAAGGTGTTTTGAGATACTCCCGTCTATCTATGCAACAGAGCAATGAAGCAATCTAGAACAAAATTTCCAATGTTCGTTCTCTGATTTCCATTTAAAGTAGTTCTTGTCTGCTTTACATAAAACACTTTTACAAGTGATTTTGCAAAAGGCTAACAGGATATCTAGCTAAGTTGAGAAAATCCACTCCTATGATCCCAAACTTCCATAAAGCCATTAGCAAATCTCTATGTTGAAAAATTTTCATTAAATGCATGAAAATTCAGTATTTTGGGCTGTAAATAGAAAAGGAAAGTGAAGACATATTATCCCATTTTCTTGAAACTATTTTACTAGAATTTCCTTTTAACACTACATTTTAAAAAAGTTAATATGTACTCTCTTCATCCCCTTTTGTTTGCCCCATTGGGGTAAAATTACTTCTAATAATTTTGTTGGGTAGAGTTGAAGAGAGATAAAATTGATGGAACCAGATGTAGAGAATTTGAGAGTTAAGAGGTGGACTTTCGTGGTCATTTATATTATAAGAAAAACCCATAGAGAGTAGAGACAACCCAAACTGGGAAAAACTTAAGGTACGAAGCAAATTGTATTAAAGATTCATGCTGACATAACTCATGAATATAACTTAAATTTCCCCTTTGAACTCTTTACTGATTCCCAGCCACTCACACATCCAACTAATTAACCAATACTCCAGTATAATCATCACAATTGCATGAAACAAGAACTATTATTAAGGAGAATAGACTACACAGAACAATTTATTTGTAAAAACTGTTTTTAACAGTTAGAATCAACCTTTAAAATCTTTAGCACCACCAGCAACAAATTCTATGGCTCGTGTGTTCATAGTACCAAATTTCACATCCTTGCACGAATTGTACAGCCCTTCACCAAAAGTGTCAGTTACATAAAATTCAATTGCGTCCACAGTCAAACTGTTATTAACCTGAAATAGAAAAGATATAAGGCCCAGCTCTTTAAAAACAGACATTCTTGGATACGATTTGCAATATATATAATACAGGAACATGACAATAGCTACATGAATTTTGTTATAAAAGTTATTTCCCTTCTCCACTCTCAGTCTCTCACTCACTATTTCCTAAAGTCCCAAACTCCACAATTGATAAAATATCTGAAAGTGCTGATCCATCAAACATATAAGATCCACAATTCCACATGCACTTCTCCCCCCCCCCAACACACACACAATTGTACTATGTCTTTAGACTCTTGGTGCAAGGAGTTATGACGACATCAATTTTTCCCTCCTTGTAAAAAAAGGTGTATACTGGCAAAGCAAGCAACTGAAGTTTCTTAGTAATTTGCTTTGATTATTAAGAATCTTTTGAGCGGATTAGCAGACTTTCTGCCAGCAGCATTTAGCATTTCACTAAATTATTAGAAATGGATACAGAAGTTTTAATGTGAGAACTCTTTGGGAACATAATGGTAGCATTCTTATAAAGGATATAATTTTAAAAAGGTTGCAGAACTCTCACCTTTTTAGTAGAAGTAACATTGATGAATAAACTCTGATTAGGAGAACAGGACATTTCGCAAAAGAAATTCAAAAAATTCCTTAAGCACGCTGGACAGCCCACAAGCAGGGGGATTGCCTGACAAAGATGTCCACAAGTTATCAAGCAAGTAAAAATGATATATTTAATTTTTTTTTAAATAAAGAGGGCAAGAGATGCATAAATGTGAACAGGTTTGATTTGGCAGAATCATAGTTAGGCCAATATAGCAAGATAAAGGTGTGAGTTAAGCTGAACATTGGCATAGTGACTTGCACATTGCACCCAGCCCACCTTCAACACCCTGTGTCCCTGGCTACAAACAAAAAATTTGAGGAAATCTTGGCACGTTGACATAATAATAATTGCAAGAAGACTAGAACAAGGCAAGTATTGGATGCATCACTTTAATTCAAAGTTAACAAAATCATGCAGCGGCAACATCTCTAAATATCTACGTAAGGGTTTGCGGAAAAAATCCAGGTTTGAAATTTTCATGAAGATTTCTTGACTATTGTATGAGCAACCCTGGAGCTGTCTTTGAATCAAAAATCTAATTTGAGAAGCACACCCAACATACAAGAACTTGAAATTTTGCAAATATACATTATTCTATAAAATGCAAATATGAAGATTTGAGATTGATTTCATAAATAAAAGCTATAGATATCTTACTTGCTGGACTTGACTCCTTAGTGTATCAAATTGCTTCTCCGTACAACAAACATTGCCAGTAATTGTGGGGCACAAACTTTGAATCTTTGAGGACAATAAGCCATCCGGCTGTAAATCATTCAGGAAAAGGCAAATATGATTACTAAGGAATCTCATAAATAATGACAATCAGCTGATAATAAAAGCTAAATTCTTCCAACAGCTCCTATGATATGGGATGTCCCATACATGACCCTAATAGGTCATGGAAATAAGAAAAACAAATTGCTCAATATGCATGCTTCAGCTTCAATAAAGCTGAACAAAGCTAAAAGAACAACCAGGTGGCTTAGTGGCACAGTAAGGCCTCAGTACCTTCACAGCAGGAGCATTTAATGGACAATTTAAAACTCTTCCATCACTTCGTGCACCACATATGTCATACATTGCACATATACCTGGTGCATGCCTCACCCTGACAATCAGAAAGCATCAGAGTAAGTCTCATCTCTCATTGTACCAAATAAGAGTACAGCATTATGTAAGGGTGCAAACTGCAAAGCCAAAGCACATATTTCAACACTTCATATATCAGTGTGTATCAGTTGTTTGAAAAGGGCATACAAAAAATGTTACTAGCATGCAATGTAGTACTTCATGTTTTAGATTAACCAATCACAGTGATTGAGACCATTATTACTACTACAAGACTTCCCACATAAATTCATTCATACTAGCTGCATTACTAAAAGACACGATACAAGCCACATTTTTGTTGGGTGATAATAATAGCAATGTATAAGATGAACCAGCTTCCGGAGCAAGGTTGTTTATTAGGACCGCCATTAACAAAAATTTTACAGTCCCATCATCATCAACTCATACATTTCATGCTCATAAAAACAACAGACTTATACCCATTTGTGTCATTAGACGTCAAAAGAAAGCGCGTATTAGATGATTTTGCCTCCGATGCAGATGTTGCTACTCTTGGTAGTAAGACCTGCACAACAGAATTCATTGTGCTAATATTAATATTAATTATAGAACAAAACAGCTGTATTAAAAATAAAATTTTAAAAAAAAAATAATTAAAGACCAGACTTTTTCTGAAAAATGATTAGAACATGCAAAAAGAACAGTAAAAGTTAGTCAGGTCCACTTTAAACACACCAAAAGAGTAAACATTGTTGATAGCCTCCATAACACAGAAAAAATAACTTCAAATTTTATTTTCACACTTCCTCCTTTTTTTTTGTTTTTTTCAGTTTACACATTTTTTTTATCACGTTTGTCAACGCACAAATTTTACGATTTATATGTTTGATCATCAACATTCTAAAAGAAGTATAAAAAGTGGATATAAATAAAATTAAAATTGAGATGATTCAAATAAGCTCCCACATGACTATGCTACATCGTAATTATAAATCACAAAAGCTATTCAAAGTATAGTTGGTGTCAAAAGCTTAAATGTGTCATTAAAAAAATAAAAAAAAAAATAAAAAAAAAATGAAGGTAGTGTTTTGTAGTAAAATGAAAATCTAAGTTCAAATTTTATAACTCGAGCAGTGATAAATCTATCTCTGAGATTTGAAAATTTGTCGAATCTCTGAGACTGGACAACAATTTTATAGTGTGAAATTCAACTGTCTTAGTCATTTTTTTCACATTATGACAATGAAAGTAGTACGTATGATTACAAATTTCTGTCACGCCCCACACTAGTTAACAAAACCAATCAACATTACTATAAATACTCCTTTACTTTCTACCGTTATTTTCTGGGGAAGAAAACAAATTGGACCAACTTTCCAAAAGTTAAAATAGAATTTTAACAGCAGAATTTCATGGTAATTTTCACAAAATGACAATTTGTAACAAAAATTTATAAATTCAGCTCAACTACCTACTTAATTCAGTTAACAGCAATAGATTTTATATACTAAAACAAAATTAAAAAAAAAAATATTTACATAATTTCTAATTATAGAACAAATTTAAAACAAAATACGGAGTAACAATAATCAAATTTAACAACAGTGAAAGGCATTGATAAACACTACTATTATTTTTAAAAATAAAAGAAAATTTAGCAGATAAACATGAAAATTGATAAAAAAAAACTAAAAATAGAAAAATTCAACACCGCAAACGCAATCACAGCTAATTACCATAAATTGACAGAAAATCAAAATTAAAAAATTCAAAAACATATCAACATTATACTAAAAAAATACAGCAAAAATTTTTTGTTTAAAATAAAATCAAACATTATGCAAAAGAATTTCCTGCAATCTTATAGGAAGTATAAAAAATCTGCATATAATTTAAATTCAAACACATAATTGATAATTCAACATCAACAATAAAAAAGAGATGATAATAATAATAATAATAATAATAATAATAATAATAATAATAATAATAATTACCTGGAGAGAGAAAAGAAAGAAGAAGAATGTAGAACGAAACTCCATTAATTTCAAAATCTCTGAAAAACAGAGAAAGAAATTAAAGAGAGAAAGTAGTGGTAGAATAAAATCAGAGACGACGTCGTAGAATGATATGTATTCTCTGTAGTTAAAAAAAGAGGAGAGAGAAAAAGAAGAAGAAGAAGAAGAAGAAGAGAATGGAGGAGAGAGAAAGTCAAAACGCCATTAATACAAGTGCTGTACTGGTTATATATAGACTATAGTAGTAGTACTCCAGTATGAATGAAGGAATGAAGAGAGTGGTGCTGTATTTGTAAATTGATGATGACTGTTAATTTTTCTCTCTCCACTGAAATTGTTCGGAATTTGGTGCTGTTTTTTTTTTTTTTTTTTTTTATAAAAAGAGCGTGCAGGAGGAGAAAGAAATTGTTTTGAGGGGTTGGTGATGATTTTACGATTATGGCCTTGCTTTCGGTTCATTTGTCGGGGTTCATCACTTGCGATTATTTTGGGTTAATTTTGGAGGGATGGTATATTGGTATGTACAGATGGTATAATTGAATAATTGTATGGGAAAACTAAAGAGGATCGATCTAGTCTCAAAATTGAAGAATACAAGTATTATTTACTCTCTCCGTTTTTAAATATTTATTCCATTTTTTCTTGCGTGAAGTTTTAGGAGAAATTGAAAAAAGTAATAAAATATGGAGGTAGTGAAGTAGGTGGAAAAATAAAAAAATTGTAAAAAAAAAACAAAAAGTAGTTGAGAGAATTAGAGAAGAGGGAATATTAAATTAATAAAATATGATTTATGTTGGGTCCATTAGTTGAGAAAAATGAATCAAATATTGTAAAAGGTTTCCAAATAAGAAAATGGAGCAGGTATTTAAAAACGGCCGCAAATGAAAAGTGAAGCAAGTATTTAAAAACGGAAGGAGTTTTTTTTTTTTTTTTTTTTAATGATCTGGTCCAAAATTCTATAGGATTAATTTTTTTTTTTTGAAACATTCTATAGGATTAATTTATGAGGCATTTTGTATGAATATTGAAAATTGGATGGAAAGGAAACAAATAAGATGGGGAAAATGACTCATTTGACTCTTACCTTTTCATTTGTTTGGAATAAACCATGTAAAGAAGTCACTTAAATTAAACCTACCTCCTTTATTTTTATTTTTATTTTAAGAAGGTAAGGGTAATAATTATTTAAGGTTATAAAGAGGTAACAAATAGGTGGAAAAGAGTAATGGTAATTGTTACGTACTCAAAACTTCTAACTAAACAATTGGTAACGGTAATGGTTTAATTGTGTATAGCAATTTTCGCAAATGTGACAAATACATATAATATAACTAGAAAATTGATTGAATTATTCCCTTTGTTTTAAAATAATACAATTATATCACACAAAGTAGTATGAATTATAAAAAGCTAAAAATATATATATTAATATTATTTTACCAACATTAACATAATAATATTTGAATTTTTTAAGTTAGCAAAAATAATATGTGGTCAAAATTAATTAACAAAATCTAATACGTAGTATCATATCATATCATATCATATCATATCATATCAATAATAAATAAAGCAGGTCTCGCAACCAAGTCACGATACAACAACATTTGACATTCCAGTTTTTCGCCAAGTGTCGAGCCACGTAGACGACAAATAGATATTATTGTGATTAGATTAGATGCCATATTAGATTAGATTAGATAGATTTGCTTAGGATAAAAAACAGTATGCATAAAATAATTTATAATTCTTTTGAAAAAAATTTATCTTTTTATTGACAATAAAATTTTACTTACAGCAACACACCACATTATATTAGATGTCAGATTAGATTGGATAGATTTGTTTAGGATAAAAAAATATATATATACATAAAATAATTTATAATTCTTTTGAAAAAAAATTTATCTTTTTATTGACAATAGAATTTTATTTAAAGCAACACACCATATATTATAATTAATATGAATATCCAATTAACAATAGAATTTTACTCTTATACGAATAACCACGTAATTATAATTATAATTATAATTATAATTATAAATATGGCCATGTATCATTAATTTTTTTTAGTCTACCATTGATTTACCATTATTAAAGCTTTTGAACCAGGTATTCTTCATATTCGGTACTAATATTTTTGTGTATGTTTGTGATTTTGTTAAGGAAATTAAAGAAGTAAAAAACTACTAAAATTAGGAGACAACAGAACTTGTACAATACAAGGGAATTTTGAAGTGAATTCAGATGAATGTTAGCAAGGTCTTAGAACTTTAAGGGTTTTACAAAGCCTCTGAAGCCCATTTACCAGCCATATATTACAAATGGTCCAATTAAACCAATAATATAATCCGTTGATTTTAATAAAAAAACAATTACCTCTAACTTTTTTTATTTTTTTTTTACCGACGCACTCTTCTTTTCACAAAATTATACATCCCTCTATTATTTTAGTGTCCCATTGAAATTTAGCCTTATGTCGACATAGAGCTTTGATAAACAATATCTTAATTATATATAAATTTTTTTATGTATAATTCACAAACATTGGTCGTAGTAGACCAAGCGAATATAGTGCAACTTACAAAAACAGAAAATAATAATAAACGTGAAAAAAGAATAATAGGTAGTATTTCTCCTCTCTTTTTGTATCTAACATTTTAAAAAATGTAAATACTAATAATAAAAATTTTATTGTTGTTATTATTATGATAATCTAATATATATATATATATATATATATATATATATATATATATATATATATATATATATATATATCACACACACACACAAATAAAATTATTCGAGAGCATTCGGAGCGCCACGTAAGAAATATAATTATTTCGACCAATAAGATAAAAGTAACGAATTAGATTTGATATATCTTAAATTTTAATGTCACGTAGATTATAATCCACGAATTAAATTATTTTAATGAAAAAAAATAAAATAAAAATATAGGAAAAGATAAATTTATTAATTAATTCAATACTACGAGAATAAGAAATCCAAAAAAAATATAAGAAGAAATATTTAAATGATAAACGCTTATAATAAAGTTTGGTACCTATCATTATAGGATAAATTTTGATAGTATTTATGATAAAAAATACAAACTGTTCATTAATTATAATTAAATTAAAATTTGTGATACCTACCATTATGAATTGACACATCATACGACACAAATAAAATTTCGTATCAATAAAAAACCCCATCAAGCGAATTTTGTGTTAGTAATTTTGTGTTAATTTTTGGTCATCAATGGCCAAGTAATTTTTAGCTTAATTTTTAAAATCCTATGTTTAAATTAGTATTTCTAACTATTATTTACATTGTATTAATTAGGGATACTCAACGATTATATGTTTATGTTTTATTTACTAAATGTTTTTTTACATGAAGATCTAACACATCATACGACACAAATAAAATTTCGTATCAATACAAAACCCCATCAAGCGAATTTTGTGTTAGTAATTTTGTGCGTGTTAGTTTTAGGTCATCAATGTCCGGGTAATTTTTAAAATCTTATGTTTAATTTATATTTGTAATTATTAGTTACATTTTATTTATTTAGGATACTTAACAAATATTTGTTTATGTAATGGCAAAAGATTAGATATTGTATACTTAATATATGGATGGCTTTTGTTATTTTTGGAGATGATGAAAAAATTCCAATGTATAGATTTGATTTTATATCGCAACAATTTTTCATTTCATGGTAAATATATTGATTTATTTTATATAAATGTTAAGATTTAATTTATATAAATTTCAGTTTGGCTAACATTTCACGGTTCAATTTATCCATTGATATAGTAGGTTGGTTGTGGACGAGGTTGGTGGTTTTATCGAAATAAAAGATATGGTAAAACAATGAATAATGATTTAGGATTTAAATTATTAAAAAGTTATCATTTCACATTAAAGATTTTATATAACGGAAAAAATATCATATTTAAATTTATTTATATTTAATAAATTCATTATAAATTATAGTAAAAAATAATATTATACTTTTGTAATATTTTGTTAGAAATTATTAAATACAATAAATCAAATAATTAAAAAATTTAGATGAAAAAATCGTGCATTGCACGTGCTTCCATCTAGTTATAATTATAATAATAATACAAAACATGCCCACAAATAAGTACACTCTTTAAAATGGGTATCCGGGGCAACGCACGGGGCACGTAATAGTCACTAATAAATAAAGCCGGTCTCGCAACCAGGCCACGAGACATCGACACTTGGCATTCCAGTTTTTCGCCAAGTGTCGCGCCATGTAGGCGACAAATAGGTAATATTGTGACACATATGATGCTAAGTAAGCGATTTTTGGATAGATTTTGTAAGATAAAAATGTTGTATAGAGTTTTATTATCACTATACTTTTAATATTTCATATAATAATATAATAATAAATCATAACTTTTAATAAATATCCTATAACTCGGTTTTAATTCCATCATAAAATTCGTTTTAAAAAATTCTTTAAAATAAGATCCATTTATATCATATTTAATTTATTTAAAAAAAACAATAAAGAATCAGTAAAAAATATTTTAATTTGGTAAAAATACTTTAAGTTAAGTAAAAATAATTTAAGTTAAATAATATTTTCAAGTCAATAATAACATAGATATCTATTTACAAACAAAACTAAAAACAGTACACTATTCTATAAATAAGAGATAGGATATCGTATGTCTAAATATCCTGCATTATCAAAAGGGATTACCGATTACATGACCATAATAATGAACATTCAAGCTAAAAAGTAGTTTATCCAAAAATTTTATCAACAATATGGGCATCATTAGGTATAAAACTTTGGAGTGTACGAGTATTTTTTTTCTACATACTACGGAGTATAAATTTTATATTAATACAGATTTCCTTTGTTTTTAATTAATCGCAACAATAGCTGGTAGATAGGATATCAATTGTGATGGGGCGGCAACAGGATGTTCAGGCTAAGCAACGGGGGTGCAATTATGACATAGATACCTATTCACAATTTGGGCATCGGGGGTGCAATTATGACATAAATTATTATTCATATCAATAATAATTGTTCAATAAAAATATTTCAAATCAATAATGACATAGATACCTATTCACAAACAAAACTATGTGCACGTACTATTATTTAATTAAATAAGCGATATGACATTGTATGTCTTAATATCCTATATTATCAAAAGAAATTGTAGGACCGTATCTAACATCCAAGCAAAAAAGTTATCTTGAAATTTTGTCAACAATTTGGGCATCGCCCGGGCACATAACTAGTATATATATAAAGGGAAGTTTTTTCCCGAATTTTTAGAGCGCCACGAAGGATTTTATTCTTTTAAAAATTATTAGACCGCCACTTAGGATTAATATGTTTAAAACGCTAGCTACAATCGGATTATGGCACGTAAGATTAGTTTTTTTTTGTTTTTTTTTTAAAGCGCTACGCAGGATTATAATAATAATAAAAAAGCGCCACGTAGGATTAATAATTTTAAAATGCTATAATAGGGTTAGGCCACGTAAGATTAATTTTAGAGCGTCACATAGGAAAATGTTATATTATAGCCTGTGAAAAAAAAAAGAATTGCAATTTATTTTAGATAAAAAAAATTATATTAATTATAAAAATAAAATCAGCGCGTTTTTTTGTGTGGCTGACCATATCGTGTGGCCGGCTGAGACACACCCAAATACTGACTGAGTAACCTCTGACCGTTTGAGTAACCCCTAATCAATAGAGTAACCCTTGACCAACCAAGTAACTCCTGACCAAGTAATCCCGACCACACGGTGTGACCAGCCACATATGAAACTTTGTGAAATAAAATATTATCTTTTTATATTACGAATTTTATCTAAATATGAGAAACAAAGTTAATAATTCATTTTATAATAAAAAATTCAAGTCATAAGCAAGCGAATATCACAAAATTTATTACCTTCAATTCCGTCACATATTAGTTGTAACTTTGGCTATTATTTGTGAGAGATAAAATATTCCAAAGTTGAACTAATATATAACGGAGGTAGTAGATAAATATATATTTAGTAAAACATTTTATTTGAAAAAATACAAACAAACTATGCATCAAACGGGCTTCATCTAGTAAAGTTATATATGTTAATTATTCTAAAACAAAGGTAGCAATTGTTATTGGTGATTTCCTCAAAATATTAAGGGCACGTTCAACAAAATATAGTCGTTAGTTGTGTGAGTAACGGTTAAGTGTCACAAACTGTTAGCTGTGTAGATAGATAAAAAATGAGTGTTTGGTAAGTAATTGTATATTGTACAAAAAAAAAAATTAATATTTTTTCCTCTAAAATTATAGATTAAATAATTATCAACCACAATTTTTGGTTTTCAGAAGTTAATAATACTATTAGCTTTTGATAAAAGTTAATAACCATTATATTGTCAAATGCTCAAATTTTATAGTGGATTGACTTTGTCAAACTACTAAAAGTTACTCAAAAATTAGTGCCGAACATGCCCTAAAATAACAAGACTTTTCTTTTTCCTTTTGTTACCAAAAAGAAAATATGAAACATTAAAAAAATAGTAATGGTTCAAAACCATTTTAGACGGCTAGACCAGACCCTAGACTCGTTACACTCATTCGATTCAGGCTTTTCAATCTCTATGCCTAGATAGATTAGCCATATGTGTAGAGTTTGGATGCACTTGAGAATTTTCAAATCTTACTAATCCTAAACCAAAACAAGTCTAAGGCGTTAAATTTAATTAAATTCGAACCAAATCCAGATAGACCACGGTATTCTCATCGTACTTAGGGGTTGTTTGGTTAACATAAGAAATGAAAATTCCCATGAACTTCTAATATATGGAATTAAATTCCATAGCCAGAAAGAATTTTTTAAAGTTGTTTGGTTAGTAATGTGGGAAGTAAATTTCCATAGGAATTTCAACTTATCTAGAGAGGACTAGGTAAGTAAATTCCTACATTTTGTGGGAATTGAAAATTCCTAGGAAGTTCTACTTCCCTCATTTCACCAAGTTTTTTTCAACCAAATAACTTACTCATTTAGTGCGTCCCCCCACTTCCAAAGAGTACCTAGCCCACTAATGCGAGAGGGTGTAGAGGAGGATCTATAAGAGATTTCGGCCTGATAGAAACCTTCTGCTTACCAACCAAAAGAAAAAAAAAATTGTATCACAGTGCGTGGTGGATTGTTTGTTATGAAATTAATACGTTCGTTTCCATACAATTTGCAGTGTTTACAGGTGGAGTATCAATCTACTATTTAGTTTCAATATTTTTTAATGAAACGGGAAATGTTCTCTATCTATCATTTTTATGAAGGAAAATCATCAATGATAAGATTAATTATTGATTGTCCAATAAATATAAATACATTACTCCGTATGTCAATAATAAATACGATGTATAAAGAATTATAAACTCAACTACATCAATTAGACCAACTGACAAAAGACACGGTGTATACTCCGCAATATTAAGTTAATAATTCCTTTTTTTGCCTCATTGTCAATATTTGAGTCAAAATTTTAAAATATAGACCATAAATTTTCATTAATCTACAAGAGATAATATACATGTGATATTATTTTATTTATTTATTTTATTTTTTTGACAAGGTGAGATCTTGTTGGATTTATCTATTGTATTTTATTTTATATACGAAATATATATATTATTTTTTTTGGGTGTGTGTCTGTTTAGAGAGCCATAAGGGCGGGTGATTAGAATCGATCACAAGATCTCCTGAAACCGGAAGGGGAGCTCTAACTGAGTGATGACTTTGACTTTATGGTAAACTATTGTAAATTTTGATAATAAATACTTATATATATATATATATATATATATATATATATTCTTTTAAACAACTCAATTCATTAATAAAAAGCCATACGAAATCTATAATATAATTGAAATCTAAATTAACAAATACATTAAATTGAACCAAATACGATTTCCTTCATCAAAGCTACGACCGTTGAATAGATCTTGCATTGTGGTACATTTCTCGCACACATCGCTGGAATATATAGCCTATCTTATTGTATATTCTCGGTCAATAAAAAATTAAATTATATCATATACAAGTAGAATTTTATTACATTCACTAACATCAAAATATTATTTTTTTAAAAAAGATTTTTACTCATATTATATCACTAATATATAAAGCCGATCTCGCAGCCAGACCACGAGGCTGCGAGACAACGACACTTGGCATTCCAGTTTTTTTCCAAGTGTCGTGCCACGTAGGCGAAAAAATAGGTATTATTGTGACACATATGATACTAACTAAGCGATTTTTGGATAGATTTTTAAGATAAAATTGTTGTATAGAGTTTTATTATAGATAGAATTCTAATATTTCATGTATACAAAATTAATCATAAACTTTTAATAAATATCCTATAACTTTGTTCTATTTCCATCATCAAATTCGTTTTAAAAAGTTCTAAAAATAAGTTTTGTTTATAATATATATAATCACAAACTTTTATACGTAGCTGGCCAAATCGTGTCACCAACTATTACAAAAGTTACTTCGTTAGTGCTATAGAGGTTACTTGGTCAGTGTTACAGTGGTTACTCAATCAGTGTTATAGATAGGGGTTACTTAGTCAATGTTAGAGGTTACTCAGTTAGTATTACAGGGGTTACTCGGTTAGTTTTATACGTATTACTTTGTCCGGCCAAATGGTGTGGCTAGCCGCATACAAAATGCGTTGTTATTTAACTTATTTATGAAAATATTAGAGAATCAATAAACAAAATTATTATCAACTTGAAATTATATTTATTGACTTAAATTATTTTCATTGATCTAAAAGTATTTCACTAAACTAAAATTATTTTTTACTTAAAACTTGTTTTTACTGATTAAAGTTTGTGATATCATATGGCTATTTACAAACAAAACTACAAAAAGTACACTATTATATAAATATAAGCCATATGATATCGTATGTCTAAATATCTACATTATTAGAACGAATTATTTGGCCGTATTTAACATTCATGTAAAAATGTTATCTTAAATTTTTATCAACATGGGCATCGCCCGGGCACAAAACTAGTAACTAATATATAAAGCTAAACTTTTACCCAGACCACGAGACAGTGACACTTGAATTCCAACTTTTCGCCAAGTATCGCGCCACGTAGGCAACAATTAATTATTAGTATGACATGTAGGATAGAAATATTGGATAAATAAAGATATATTTTGTAAGAAAAAAAAGTTAGTTTAGAGTTTCATTTTCAATAAAATTTGGATAGATTTTAGGATAAAATTGCTGGTTTAATATTTATATGTACAAATTAAATTATAATCCTATTAAAAAAAATTAAATTATAACTTTCAATAATTATTATCTTAATAATTTATTATTTTTATATCATAATATTCATGTTAAAGAGTATTTCAAAATAAATCCATTTATGATATACTTTAAAAATTATAATCCACGACTTTATGATCGGCAGTACTGTATTTTTAATTTTATAGGTATGATTGTCAAGTGAATATTAACACATGAGTAGAAAATTGGAATAACATAAGGGGGCGTTTGGTTCGCGCAGGGGAATCGAAATGGAATGAATCCAGGGAATGCAGGAGAAAGGAATGGGTTGACCCTGATTTAGCCTGGTTGTTTGGTTGCATCCAGGAAACGGAATGAACTGTTCATTGATTCCCTTTGTGACTGTTTGGTTCAAGCTAGGGAATGAAATTGTCATTTTTTAAATTCTTGTATTATATGATAAACCTGTGAAATCATGAATTAATACTTGAAGACCTTGTTATGAAAAAGTTAAGCAAAAAAAACTATAAAGACATTATAAAAAAAAAACTATAAATAACATTTTTCATGCTCCATTGATTACAAATCCAAATTATCACCTCATGGTGAAAATAATACCAAAGTACTTGTTCATAGATAAAAGTTCATACCAAAAGTATTCTAATAATATTGACATTCAACCAAAGTCTTTGCCAATAATCCTTCCTAATACAAAACCATACATAAAACCATAACATAAAATTTATTTAGGCACTACCATCACCGCTTCCTCCAAGAAGACTCTTAACATAAGCACCTTTCAAAACATCCGGACACTTTGAAAATATCATGAGCTTGTTAGGTTGTGCGGTTAGAATGTTAGCCACTTCAAAAACTTGGGTAGGAGTGACACCTTCAAGATTAAAAGAGAGTAGTTCCTCTAGCACTTGTTCACTCTTTTCAACTAATTTTTGCTCTCTTTCATCCGCACGTTGTTCACGATCATCAGTGCGTGCCATCACAGTAGCCATAGTGGAAAGATGAACATTCATGTCTTTCATAAATGCTTGTAAGCTAGCGAGCTCATTAGAACTTCCGGCACCACCACTTCCTCTCTTACTTTTTTTTGTAGTGTTTTCAGTCTTGATCTTTTTATAAGGAGGAGAGGTAACAGTTTGAGTGACATTACCACTACCTAGAACATCCTCATCATCACTTGAATCAAGTGTAACTTGTGGAGGGGCAACTTTTTCCAAGTTGTTGACTGCATCAGCAAAACCTTCAGCTGGTTTTCTCATTGTGTACCATATCAAATGAAATATTCTTCAGCGTTTTGAGGTTGTCGGGGGCCATTATTCCATTCTTTAATATGATAAAGATGCCCTCTATATGGTGCAAGGAATCCCTCTCCATTAGTATATCCTCCATCACATAGATAATAACAACCTTGACAAATTCAAAAAAAAAAACAAAATTACTCTCTTACTAAGTTAATCTCAAATAAAGTCTACTATGTCAATCGTATTACCTTTAGGAACTTTCAACCCATTAGGCCTAGAAATAGCATCTCGAAGAATCCGACAATCATGTGCCGATCCCTCCCAACCGGGTAAGACATATGTAAATTCCATCTCAGGTGAGCATACTCCTAAAACATTCATAGCAATGGTACCTTTTCTAGTGCGATATTTGGGTCGATCATCACAAGGAACATTAACTAGAATCATTGTACCATCAAGGGCACCTAAACAATTCTACAAAAAAAAAACAATATTACTCTCATTTATGTATACTAGTCTCTCTCTTTATTTATCTCAAATTAAAGTGTTGGTTTTGTTAATTTACCTTGAAATATTTCCACCTTTCATCGTCACAATCCTCTCGTATTGGAGTTGGTTTCTTAAGAAGAACAACATGTAACTTTAAGATTGCTAACAAACAAGCATGAAATTGTCTACTAATAGTTTCACCACTTCTATAAAAGTGAGCACCCATCATTCTATTTTTCTTATGGTGAGCTAATGTGTATAAGAAACCCGCAACCATCTCTTCCAAACATGTGTTTTTAGTTTCATTTAATCCGCCAATATCTCTAACCATTTCTAAAAGTACACCAAATGTGAATCGATTTATACGAAGATAGTTCCTACACAAAGTGTCACTTTCTCTAATCATTCTATTCAAATTGTGCAATCTCATCTTTCTTCTAGTTTTTTTATCTAGCTTTAGAGAATGAGAATTGTATATAGTTTTTCTCATTGTGTACCATATCAAATGTAGCAACACAACACAATTAATCATAGTAATTATGAAACGAATAAAGTCCCAATTTCTCTTCCTTTTCAAAGAAGTACCAATTCGAGCCATTTTCTGTAGAAAAGAAAATCAACAACACTATATCATTGACAAGTTTCAACCTAAACCAATATATACATGTATATACATATGAAATCAATATTGTACAACACATACTACAATACATCTCAACAATTCAAGAAACACTGCCTTCTTTCATACTTCATACTTGTCTACTACTTGTCTACTATACAAAATATAAACTCAGGCAGTTTGGATAACAAGTAAGAGAAAGACATGGCAACACCTTTGTTTGGATAACAAGTAATTGGAAGGAAAGGGAGGGAAAAGCAAGAACTTGTTGCATTTACAGAATGAATACAATTATACAAGCCTTTTTCACAACACAACACTACCATTAATAGTCAAGTATTGAAAATTTACCTTGAAAAAATGAATGCCAAGCACAAGCATATCTTACTACAAACATAATAATGCCCATAAAAGTGAAACAAATAGACAATGTTACAAGCATAATTCAAACTCAGATATAGCTACTCAAAATAGAGATGACAAAATTAGCAAAAACCTTTCTACATAAGCATCTTTCCAGAGGAAACCATAATTTTAAATTTGAAAGGGCACATTATCTCCAAAAAGTAAACATGATGGACCAACAGAGGAGGAAGAACCGGGCTTCACAGTCGTGGTTAAGAGTTTTCAACTATAGCTAGTTGGACACTATAATTTGAAGACCACACATCATATCACAGTACAGCAAACAGCATAAAAGCTACAGGGGAAAGGCTAAATGCTACATGATGCCTATAAAATTATCTATCTACTACCAAAAAATTGGATACGATCGTATGAAAATATTTGATTTAGTTAATAAAAATCAAAATTAAATTAATGATGTCACTAACATTGCTCTGGAGTCCAGAGTAAAATCATAAAAAACTCGTAAGTTGTAACACTTACAAAAATACTAGAATACTTCCCACTCAAATTTCCATAGGGAACCAATTTATTGATCCTACTTCGGCTACATGTTCTTCCCCATAATTGGTTAATATATAAGAGTGTATCATAATGTAATTGCAGACTAGAAATAAGATGCCAACATTATGCTTTCATTATTGAAAACGAAATTCTCCACCCATGACCCATTTTTAGCAAGTATCAGAAGTTGCTACAAGTAGCAGAACATAGACAAACAGTTCAAGTAAAATTATCTGAAGTAGATAACATCTCAACACAATTTTAGCAAAAGTATCAGAAGTTGTTTACAAGTAACAGAGCATAGATTAGGGTATTATAATGAAATTTAAAATCAATCTAAAGATCAAATCTACCTTGAACAAACACGAAAATAGCGAATTCTGAAGTTAGGGTTTACCTTGAACAAGCTGACGGTGGTGGTCGCTGACGGTGGTGGTCGCTGACGGTGGTCGCTGACGGTAGTTGCTGACGGTGGTGGTCGCTGACGGTGGTCGCTGACGGTAGTCGCTGACGGTGGTGGTCGCTGACGGTGCTCGCCGGAATGGGAATGCAAAAGTCAGGGGGGGTAGGGAATGAGATTAGAGGGATTTTAGGTAAAGTGAAAAATAAAAAAGGGTAAAGGGAATGATTGAAATGGAAAAACAAACGACAAGAAACGGAATCATTCCCATTCCGTTTCCTGAAACCCCCAAATCAAACGCCCCCTAAATATTTTTCTCATATATAGTGTATATAATATATATCTTACGTCAAAATATTCCAAATCAAAAGGGATATACACCTCTTACATAATATGATAACAATGTTTGTATCAATGATGCGTTTTAAAATTTGGCATATAGATAAAAAAATTTATTTTAAAATACAATTAACAAATTGGGTATCGCCACCAGAATTAAAATACCAAATAGGCAATCGTCTTTAAAAAAAAAAGAAAAAGAAAGAAATTCTAAAAGTCTGAGAGCCAAAGACTTGCTTTCAAATTGAGGGTTTTGAATAAAGTCTAGGAGAACTCAAATATTAAATGTCAATGGAATCGTAAACTAAATTACTTATCCGATTATGAACATTTAAACCAACTAATGTTTCAAACGGGGATAAATTTAGTCATTAGTGATAATGCCTTTGAGAAAATAATTATTCCTTATAATTATTTTATGGAAAATGCTATACATAACCCTTAGAGCTACATATAAGCATTAAATACACACTAAAAAATCGTGCAAAGTTAGAAAATCATAAAAATATAAACACTAATTACACTGATTTACGCGTGTTTTTGTCATGAATTTCTAATTTTATACAATTTTTAAGAGTGTATTTAATGCTTATATATAACCCTTAGAGCTACATATAGCATTACCCTTATTTTATATGTAGTCAATTAATATAAGGATTTTTAAAACATAAGGATATATATTATTGAGGGAACTCGGGGCATCACCCGAGAATACTTACTAGTCTTACTGTATATTCTCGGTCAAAAGTGTGCTTATAAATTTAAAAAGAAAAGAAAAAAAAAAACTAAAGAAACCGAGGGATTATTATCAATTATAATAAGAATTTAACGGGGTATCGTTGATCCATCACACATTTCATGTGATCAATTGCACTTCATCCTAATAATCAAGTTTTTCAATTCTTTGTAAAATTGATCAGAAATAATTAAGTGATAGAGATAATTAGAGCTGGGCATGGGCCGGGCCGGGATTATTTAACATTAATAATATTTAGTTGAGAGAATTGAAGGAGAGAGAATATGAAATTAATAAAATATGATTTATGTTGGGTTCATTAGTTGTGAGAAATGAATTAAATATGGTAAAAGTTTTCTAAATAAGGAAATGGAGCAAGTATTTAAAAACGGCCGGAAATGAAAAGTGGAGCAAGTATTTAAAAACGGAGGGAGTAGCTTGGTGGGAGAAATACTCTTACAAATCTTAAATACTCTTACAGATTCATTATTGGAAACTAAAGTACATAGAGTATATTTAATTTCATAATAAATACTAATGGTTATAGGTCGAACAAATGTCAAATGAAGCATAGAAATATAATAAATACGAATAGCAAGTTTGTATGTGGTGTTGTATTGTATCGCCCCAACCACCAAATGAAGCCTATATTATTAATGTTAAATAATCCGAGCCCCACTTACACTCACAATCACTGTGCTCCGGACATATTCAATTTCAATTGTAATCGTAATTGTAATTTGTACATCAACATTCAATATTCAATGTTCAACATTGATTCTGTCTCATACTCATGTCCATCTTGGTCGTTATGCCTTTTAGTATGGGGATATCTTACCATCATTATTTATTGTATCATCAATATATTTTACTCTATCTACGCTATATGTCATATTGCATTTCTACAACATTCTATTTAGGTGTGTATCCATTTTTGCACAATGTTGCTTATTGTACTTGAGCTCGCTCTATATCACACAGACACTAACATAGCTAGCTAGCTAGCTACTGTTTAGAGTATTGTAGTTATGGAAATAGCTCTTTCTTTTTACTTGTATGAGATGATTAAGAGGTTTGATTTTATTATCTTTAATAATAACCTTCCTTTTTTCACTTGTTTGATTAGTCAGTATCTCGATAAGATTCTCACTTTAATTTCGAAACTAACACATGCAAGATACAACACGATGTATATAATGCTGGATACCAAACTACCAATACACTAATACTAAAAAGGGTTAAAAAATAAAAATAAAAAAGATATAGCCGTGATTTTGGAAGCACTAATAAAATGTTGTGAAGAAAATATTAGAAAAACCAATTTACCAACCCACCTTTGGCACAACAACAACCCAACTCACTATATATGGCAAAAAAAAGTGCACGCATGTAAGTCACACCAATGTCAACATACAAACTATCACTAGCTTCATTCTTGAAGATCAGATGAAGTTGTTGGTGATTTATCTCCGTAATCCATGTGTATTATTAGTACTCTCAAATCTGATCAGCTTCAAGTGCTGATTTTTCTTACTCGCTTTGGAACACTCATTATCATGACATCATGTTATTTATAACAGTAATCCCTCTGTTTTTATAATCACAACACATCCTTATGACACACACGACATATTAAGAGGGCAATAGGATAAGTAAACGAACAAATTACCTATAATGTGAAATAAATTCAACACTGGTAAGAGGGATATATTAGGCACATAATAGTTAACCCCTTGTTTACAATCTCAAATCTTCTCCTTAATATAGCATTAGAATGATGTATTAGGCATAATAAACGGTCCCACAAAATGACTCGTGCTAACTATTTTCCCCACCAAATGACTCGTGTTTCCAATAACTTGTTTATTAATGACATCACACTCCTATAAGGAGTCCGGTTTTTGTTTGTAATTTAAATTTCTTAGTGTGGTTTTAGGTTATACTTGTATTTTGCAAAAATAAATTTAAAAGGTTGTAACTCGCAATAAAAATAGATAATTTTGCTACTTCTATTTGGCAAATTATTCGTGAAAGAGTGCACTTTTCATGAGTTTCGTTTTTTAAATGCTAGAACTCGCTAGCTCATTAGATATCTAGATTAGTGATGATTACAGATTGACATGTGATATTGTAATTAACACGATATCATAACCGAGAAGAGAGATACATAAAAAATACGAAAAAACGTACAATTTGTATACTCTTATATAATACTCCGTATAAAACTTCTACAGAATAATTCGTAGTTCACAAAATTACAGCTCACAAAAAGTTTATAATAGCCGCACATTTTTTAAGCTATTCGTCCTTGCAGGGCAGGATAACATAACAAATAGCAAAAGAAACACACTTCCAATATAATGACACTCACTTTAATTTGTTAGTTTTAAAATTACGACGGATCAAGAGAATCCTCTTAACTTAGGTAAACTCTCACTTACACAACAAAATAAAATAATCTTTACAATTACATGACTAAAAGAATAAAATAACAAAACATATAAGGAAATTACCTTTACCTCTTGCATATCTTAGAAATTGATAGGCCACATGCACATCACGTGGTGTGGGATACATATAGAATACCAAAAAATAGGGCAAGGGTAAAATTGTAAATTAAAACATATATTACATGAAAAGGGAAAAGTTTTGTATGAGATAAAATTAAACAAAAGAAAAAAGTGGGAAAGTGTTAGGCTTAAGATGCTAAAAGACATAGACAGGTGATTGGTAAGAAAATTAAAAAAGAATATGAAAGGAAGAATGTGGGATTAATGATGTTGGTTATGGGTGGTGGGACATTGATCATATAAGGATTTCTAGATGAAGTGGACCATTTTTTAGATGAGGTATTGGATCCTAACTCATCAATCTAGGAATTATTACCTCATTGACAAATCTCATTTCTACTTTAAATTTGATTTTTTTTTGTTACTATTAATTTGAATTCCAAGTTTTAATCAGTTTGATGTTAGTCATATAGGTTGCACAAAATCGAAGCTAGAAAAAAGGGTAGGTTTAATCTGAATAGTACTTTTTCATGTTAAGTTAATTACGACTAATAATGTTAATTAAAAAAACGACACATAAATTTTGCAAATTTGCAATACAAACGAACTCAAGATAAATGGACATGATACTTGTCAACCAAACAGAACAATAGTATTCCGTATTGAAAAATTTTGAAATGTGAATTTGATTAATAAGGTAATTATTATCTTATTTATCCTATTTTTCAACTTTGTTAATCAAATTGTAATTTTTCGAACAAAAACGTAAATAAGATAATATGAAGTCTTCCTCAAAATAAAAAAGATTATATGAAGTCTATAAATATTAAGATACAAATAATGTAAACATATATAAAAAGAAAAGGCACATCAACACCAATATTTAACTGTTTTCTTTTTTTTTTTTTTTTTTTATTATTATTATTATTTATTTATTTATTTTTTAATTTTTGGACACCAATAAAATAGGTGAAATTGATACAAATATATACTTTTTATTATAAGAGTGAACAATCCTAAAACAACCAAACTAACAAACCTTTCTTGATAGTTTTTCCGGAGCACACAAGTTTTGTTTTGAGCAAAATATCGAATTAGGTTAAACAACTAACAACTTTATATCTTAGTAGTCGCCTTATTTCACTCTTCATGCTAACTCCCCCTCCACTTTTTATTAGGGGGCGCTTGAAATGGGGGTAATAAATTAAGGGAGTAATAAAAGTCAAACTAGTTAAATTATAGTTGATTAGAGGTATTATTGTAGAGAGACAAGGTGTTTATGAATGAATTAAGGTTGTAGTGACATAAGGAAAAGAGAAGGATGGAGGAATCATTATCTTCAAAACGAGGGTAATAAGTTACCCACCCTCCCCCTAGTGTAACCCAAAATAAGGGTAATAGTTCTCTTTTTCACCCACACCATCACTATATAAATCTTCTTACATACAATCACATCACCACTAGCTCTCCCTCTCCTATGTTTACTTTAATTTTACTTGGTTTGACTTTTATTACTCCTTAATTTAATACTCCCAATCCAAGCGCCCCCTTAACTTAAGTAATTAAATCAATTAATTAGTATTTAATTATCTTCTAGAGGTATATGTTATAAAGTTACTATCTAGCTTACCTAGACAATTTTTAATGGGATAAAATAAATGATAGAGTATATAATTTTTTTTGGTAAATAGAATATAGAGTACGTATCTTAATAGTATAAAATCTAAGATGATTAGATAATAGCTAGGGTAGCCAAAGTTAGCTTTTTAATTAGATTAGAATGGACCATAAGTCATGATGATTAATATTGATTGACGTTGTGATCATTGTGGCTGCCCATGCCTCGATCATGCAGAAAAATAAAAAGAAATAATTCCACCGTTTTAGGACTCCTTTTTGTGTAAATTGTACAAACATCATCAGTTAAGGATGAGCCTAATATGTACGAGTACTATTGTTTTAGACTATCTCACTATCTTACTAGTTATTTTCAGACCCAACCTTGTAGGCTTACCCTACCCATTTGTTTTCCAAGTGGGTTAGTACTTGTACTTTGCATTGTTATCATTCCTTTCATATAACATAAATTTTTTCTCGGTCTCTCAGCTTCGTCTTTTAAGATTGCCTCATTCTTTGAATTTTGAATTTCCGAATATGAAAAATTGACCGTCGTTTTATTCTTACATACACTATTTAGACACAAAGCTTTTGTTCTGATTTTCTATTTATATAGAATGACACTCTTGAATGTAACTTGACTCGTTGGATATTTCAACACAAAAAGACTCCCCCCGCTCAACCTATAAAGATTATCCAATCTGCTGGGTGCATTGATCCCCTCCCCCTTATTAAAACTCAACTGATGAGTCCGTTATCAATAATTTTGCATCTATATGAGTTATGATCTAGGACCATAATGGGGTGCGCTTACAGCCAATTCTACTTATAATTAGGTTCTTGTAGCCCTTTTATGGCTGCAGCCTAAACATTACCCACATCTTTGTTGAGGGTGATGATCTTACTATTACAAATATTTTATTTGCAAGGCCAAGTATCATATATGTCCTTGGAAAAATTCAATTGCTAATCGATAAAGTTAGGATCTTGCTTCAACAATCCCAGTCATTTGGTTCAGACACGTCTACAAAGAACCTAATAGAGTTGCGGATTATGTCGCTCGCTTGGTCACCCGAGTGATAGTCATCAACAAATAGACCCTTCTTTAGTCCGTAATTTTTTCTATTTTCTCAACTTTGATAGATTGGGTCTTAGTCTTGAAAGAAGACGTACCTAATTGAATATGTGAATCTTTCTATTAAAAAAATAATAAGATTGAGAAAACCCAATATGTAAAATACATAAATATTAAATTGCTATACCTAAGGCAAATGATGTCTCCATATTCTTGTATACTTTATAGAATAATGACAAGTCAATAAGCATGTGTGTTTTTTTCAAAGGGATATGGCACATTTATAATTTTCTGTAGCTTATATTGGAACTTAATTTAAATTTAATATAGTTATGAATTAAATTAACTAAAATTTATCGAAACTTATTGGATTTTTTTTATGATTTGTTTTACATTATTTGAACCTATTTTATTTAAAAAAGAGTCAAATAAGTTAAACAGAACACAACTTAAGTTGAATTCCTTATCTAACACATAAATTACCTAAGGACTGGAGTATCAATTTTAGTCACTCATAATATGTAAGGAATTATGAAACTAGAGGAACACAAGTGATCAACACATTATCCATATGTGCGGAATTCGCCACTGGACATGTTTTCCAAAAACTATGATAAATCAGCATTGGATTATTACTAGCCAATTAACCATACTATGATGAATTGAGAAGAAAATGGTGGAAATAATTTGAGAAAATTACTCGGTGCATGATTTTCACAACAATGATCATCAAATCCATGAGTGAGAGCATCTTCTCGATCAAGTTTAATTAAGCATCATCAATCAAAGTTCTTGTTGATTATCTTTCACATCATGAAATACTGAAATTACCTCCTTACTCCTAACCACGTGTAATTGTTGTGTACTATGAACCTTCAACTATTGCGATTGCAAATGGGCCTGAAAAAATTGTTTCATCATTTTTGGTATTTATTGGACTTCTAACCGAAAACGGTTAGCACGATCATAATTGAGGGAAAAATTCAAGTTTATAAGTGTGATTTACACATTTTATTTGTAAATAAAGGGTATTAGGGTCATTTCATCCAATAATAGGAGGGGGGGGGGCAGATTTGTTATTTCATCTACTTTTCTTCTTTATTTTATTTTTTGGAAAATGATAAACATAGCCCTAAGGGCTATGTATAAGAAGCTAAAAGAGGAAATATTAAAGATAAAATAATATTAATTACATCGATCTGTGCGTGATTTTGTCATAAATTCCCAACTTAATTCCATTTTAGAAAGTATATTTAATGCTTATGTATAGCCCTAAGAACTACATATATCATTACCCTTTCTGTAAAAAAAAAGTGGTTGATTTAACCTGATTAATGGGGGCTCCCTTGATAGTTGATCACCTCATTGATTTTACAAAGTGCTATAATGGATAATTAATACTGCTATATATGAAGTACTATATATTACTCCATATATCTCTAATAATCTTAGGCCTTGTTCTTTTGAATTGAATGAATTTGAACTTAATCAATGTAGCCTAACTCAATGAATTGGATTGAGATAAATTGATGAATGAAATTATATATTGAGAAGAAATTAGTTAAAAATTGAATTATTGAATGAAATTATTGAGAGAAAAAAACTAATTGAGTTGAATTAAACTACACTAAAACAAACTAAACTAAATGAAATTAAATTGTAGTGTATTAACTTGAAACTAAGTCTAAAAAAAAAAATGTTCCGTTCGTTTGAAATCTTACACATTCGGTAGAATGAACTTATAAGGAAGAAAGACTAATCAATTTGGATTAAACTGAACTAAACTAAGCCAAACTAAATGAATTAAAAGTGAACTCAATTGATTGAAAAAAAATAATTAAGTCCAAAAGAGTATGGCCATTGTAACGTAGTTGACCATCAAATCAGAAGATATGCAACAATCTAGCAAAAATTAATTGTTCCATCCTTTGGAAAACCTACACATTCTTCATCTAATCAACTTATATCCATCCTTTCAACTTCCTTAAATAGCATAACCTAGGTAGCAATCATACATAGGCTCATAGCACAATATCTAATCTATGAACATACAAATTAAATTATATATATATATATGTGTTTATTTAAGAAGCTTAATAAAAAGAGCCGACCTTTTATACAAGTATTTTAAAACATAATTGGCAAAAAAGAAAAAATGATTAGAATGATAATAAAAAAAGGAACAGAAAGAATAAAGTGCAAAAAGGAGTGATGATCAAACTAACAGAAAAGAAGGCTAGCTAAGTCAAAAGTGAGAGGAAGGAAGTGAAGTGATCACTTACAAATCTCAGCTTTTTTTTTTTTTTTTTAGTAAAAAAGCTAAAACAATAAGGAGTGCTCTACTTAGATTTTTTTATGCTCTTGCTATTTCACGCTGTGTTCATGTTATTATTATCATACCTATAACATTATCCGTACAATTTTACACCTTTCTTTTAAGTTTAATAGTACTATGGAGTAAAATATTTGGAGCTTAGTTGCTTTCAAAATTCGTACTCCATAGTCCATACCTCGTATGTATGTAGTCAATGTGGAACATATATTCCTACGAATCGTAAGAAAAAGTTTTAAAATATGAATATTTCTTCCATTTTAAAAAAAATAAAATAAAATTATAGCCTTTTAATTTATACACTATTCATACACCCAAATTAATGTTGAGACAGTGCAATAAGAGTTAATTGTAGTTTGGTGCTTTAAATTTGGTAAAATGTTATTCGCTCAAAACTTATCAAAACATACAAAGAATGAAAATGAATAGCCTTTTTAAATTATATGGTGTTAGAGGACCAATTCAACCAAAACTTAATATGTTGGTTGAAACTCGATTAGATTTTATATTTTATCACGCTCCCTCACATGAGAGCTCGTTAAGCTTGAAGTGTAGATGCATATTGAACCTCCTCATAAGTGAAATAAATTCCACTTTGAAAGGAGGTAGGTCGGGGTCGGTGAGATTGACAATTGACTTTTGTGTAGCGTTATTATTGGCTCTTATACCATGTTAAAGAACCAATTCAACCAAAAGATTAAGTAGATGGTTGAGACTAAAAAATAGTTTTTGTACTTTATCATACGGTGTTGCTTAGCTTCAGACTAATTAGTAAGGTCGGGAAGACAAGGGCTAATTCCTTTTGTGGCAAAATGCTAGAAGGCTACACATGCATACATAATTTTAGTTAGCCTTTACATATCTGGAGACTATAGTAATTCTATCTCTCTCTCTTTTTTTTTTCTTTTTTATTTATTTATTTATTTATTTATTTTATTTATTTATTTATTTATTTTAACAAATGTCAAAAGACCAACTCAATTTAAAGTTTCAAATTATGATTAAATCATAAGATTTATTTATATACCACGTCCTCTCACATGAAATCCCTTGGGATTAAAATATGGATGTAACATGAGTTTCTCCATACCAAAGTTATTAAAATCAGGAGTCTACTATGAATCGGAAGGGACTCTTAGAATCGAATCGTAAAAACAAATTGTAGAATCGTAAGATTCTACCGACATGCATAATCAAGACGTCATATTATTTTAATTTAATATATTTAAATTATGAGGTTGAAACCTAATTATTGATAGAATACAATTGTTCATCCATTAAACAACCAATAATTGACAATATATTTATAAATAACTATATAGTCATGTTTTAAACTTGTAAGGATTTCGCTAAGCTAGTTAGGAGAAATAGGTAAAATCAGGAAAAATCGTAAATCAAAACGTGTGACATACATGAATCGTAAAAGCATAAGATTCTAAGATTTAAATCGGGATTTTAATAACAATACTCCATACCCAACGATAAATATACTACTTGACAGGAAAATGTTTAAGCCGATAATTAAAGCTCATGATTGATTTTTATACTATATGAATATGCTTGGCTAGAAACCGATGGAATATAAATTTGATTTGATCCAAACCACTTGATTAAAACTCTACAAAAATCATCTATTAAGTTAACACAAATAAAGATTTAACATTTAAGTGCGTTGAGATGATTGTAGAATATTTATTTATGATGCCTTTTCAAACATTTTATAGGTCTCTCCTTTCTATAAACTACATCTACGGAGTACTAATTATTCATTAATGGTGTACCAAATTCTATAAGGTAGTCCTGTACTGAATTGTTTGTAAGAAATAAATTTAATAAATTAAGAAGATATACTAATTAATTCATGCTTTAATCAAACAAATCGAAGAAAATACGCAATTCAGTAAGTTTGGTGACATATATAAACACCAAATATAATAAATAAATGAATGGGGTACCCCCTAACAACGTAAGAAATTTTGGAAATCCTAGAAAGTTAGAATGACATAAACATTTCACTTAATATTGGGAAACTTTTGGGTATATGTGAAGATCATTAACTAGTGTAGTAGTGAGAAATAATTGTGATAAGTCTATTGTTTAGGTGTTAGCTAGGCAACGCGAATTTTTTAAGCGATTGTCTAATGACTTTATTTTGACCGATAAATCTATTGTTTAGGTGTTAGCTAGGCAACGCAAATTTTTTAAACGATTGTCTAATGACTTTATTTTGGCCGGATATTAATTAGTTCGTTAATAAAAAGCATCAACTTAAATGTAAAGAAAGGGAAATTAAAATGTGATTTATTTGTGCGCCTTTGAGGGTTAGATAAGGGAGCTTAAAGTGAAAATATTAAAGTAAAATAAATATTAATTACACCGATCTATGCGTGATATTGGCATGCTTTTCTAACTTAATACTATTTTTAGTAATATATTAATTAGTTATCTAACGTCCCGAGGTGCTCGTTTGCAATATCCTTCTTTTAATGATAAAGTAAATTATAAAAGTAAATAATAGTACTCCCTGCATTCTTTATTGTTCTTCCTACATATTTTTTTTCTTGCTAAAAGACTTCAAATAAGAGAAAATAGACAGAAATTGGAGAAAATTGCTTATGCAATAAATGAGATGTCTCTATCTACCCCTCCTATCATAAATGATTGGAGTATTTATAGGGATGGGAGTGTGTGCCATCTAGGGTTTGGTAACCTAGAATGGTGTGCTCTGATTGGCGGCGCAATCAGGTAAGGACAAGTGTCCTTTGGGGGCGCCGTTTTAGTGCCTTTCTCGGGATTTGTGCCTCCTGATGTAAGGAGTCCTTTCTCTTATTCAGGTGTTCTCTTGTTTGTCACGTGTCATCTTCCTATTGGGACACGTGTCGCCTTGTTTGGGCCACGTGTCTCTATAGGATTGGACCACGTGTCAAGGATATTTTTACCCTAAACAACATCGATCTATATATGCGCGATTTTGGCATGCTTTCCTAACATAATACTGTTTTTATAAATATAATTTATTAATTATCTAACGTCCCGGGACGCTCGTTAGTAATATTCTTCTTCTAATGATAAAGTAAATAATAGTACTCCTTGCATTCTTTTTTTTGTTCTTTCTACATATTTTAATTTGGTTTTTTGTTTTTTTTTCCCTGCTAAAAGACTTCAAATATAAGAGCAACAAAAAAGAACATATTTGAAGGACTGAGGGAGTAAGTGTACATTAGGGCTTTAGGTATGAATCTTGTATTTTTTGAGATTTAATTTTGAGAGTCTTGTACGCTATACTCTTAACTCATTGAGTACCTCTTAAGTAAGGCTAGCATGGATCATGAAATAGAGTACATGTTACATGTTTGCACATTGTCTAGTTTGTGTTACACTCTGTGTTATATTGCAACTTAGCTTCGTACGAGTTACAATACTTACAAGAAGCACTAGTTGAAAATCGTGAATTCTTTCATCAGCAAGATTTTCTCTTCAAAATCAAATAATGGCATGTCATTAATCTCCAATATAATGGCATTTCATTAATCTCATAATTAGAATCTTTTTTTTTTTTTTTTTTTTTTGACGGACATAATTAGAATCTTTAATCATATTAATTAGTGAATTCTAGATTTAGGACTAACGGAATAACATTTGACCAAAGAGTTGGAAGAACTCTAAATTCCAAACAATCAAATAGACGTTAATGTCAGTCAGGGGATTCTCTTCTATTCTTCTCCACTAAGCAGGCTAATGTACATAACAAGTAAAAATAATGACTTGTAAAAGTAAAGTATTAAAGTTGAGAGTATAAGTATTTGACTATTCCACTTTCTACATTATCTACATTTTTAATAATTTATTGAGTTAAAGAATCACAACGGATCATCCAAGATCAAATCAAGCCAAAAAAAAAAAAAAAAAAAAATATTTTATATTTGTAACAATCATATACAAGTATATAATTATAATGATAATAAAATGATGAGTGGCATGCCTTACAATTTCATGCTTTCATTTCACGAGGAGCGAGCAACCTCACAACTACCATACCATGCATTTACTAGCCTAAGCTAAGTCACTCTACTAGTCTACTGCTCTATATTCGGTAGAGGCCAGGGTAGACTATAATATGGTCATGTAAATAGCTAGTTTGCATGTGAACTATTTGAGTTAGCTAGGCTGACTTAGAAGATTTCATGAGTTGATTGCAACAAAGCTTGATTTGAGAAATTTGTGAACAAATTCGGAAATTTTCTAACAAGCTAAGTTTATTGTCATATGATAACAATTCATGACTTAAACTAATAGTTATATATACAATATTGGTTAGAAACTTGTAGATATGTGTAACAAGCTGAATTCAAAGAACAATTGTTCAAATAAAATAGGGAAGATAAAATTATTAGGTCATAATTGACATATTTTTCTCCAATCGAGTAAAATATTATTGAACGGAGGCCGTTAGCTAGCTAATATGGTGCTTCCTAATTCCTAATTAAGTAGCTTAACATAGGGTTATTTTATTGATTGAACTTTGATTCCTATACATTCTTCCTTGGCCTATAATGAATTAAACTTGTTATATTAAGTTAAATTACATGATCTTATAAGAAAATTTATTTTTTCTGTAACATAAATTAGAATAATATATATATATATATATATATATATATATATATATATATATATATATATATATATATATATATATATATATAGAGAGAGAGAGAGAGAGAGAGAGAGAGAGAGAGAGAGAGAGAGAGAGAGAGAGAGAGAATGAATGTAACTTGCCTTAATATAATGTATGTGTGTGAGATAACTAAATAATAAAAATGTATGTAGGCCTAAATAAAAAGGCTAATTAAGCAGCTAGCAGGCTTAATTGTGTAAATAGTAATTATGGTTGAAGGTAAGTTGTAGTTAGGCTGTCCTTATCGCACTAATAAAGCAATTACGTGATTTGCTTTCACGTGTAAGCATGGATTGAACGCCAAATTACATGCTTATTGATTTAATCTTTACTCCTTTGGGTAAATTGTTTGATTAATATCGATATTCCATATGCAATGCCTAAGTGGCTAAGCTTATCTATCAATTTTTTGAATACATAGTGCATTAAAAAATAATGTCCCAAAATAATGCATCTTGAACATATTGTATTGTGCTTTGGTTTTGGAAGTAATTACCATGATCTTTGTTAATTAATTACTTCAACTCCTTCCTTTGTCTTCTGTATCTATGTTGATTAGTATATGTTCCCGTTAGGATTAAGAACTTGTATCTAGGCTTGGTAATGGTATCAGATAAAGTTAATTTAGTCCCAAATCTAATATCATATCATATATATCACTAATAAATAAAGTCGGTCTCGCAGTCAGGGCACGAGACAACGACACTTGGCATTCCAGTTTTTCGCCAATTGTCGCCCCACGTAGGAGATAAATAGGTATTATTGTGATGCTAAATAAGTGGTTTTTGATAGATTTTTTTAAGATAAAATTGTTGTATAGAGTTTTATTATCGATAAAATTCTAATATTTCATTTCAGTAAAAAAAATATTAGAGAATCAATAAAAATAATTTTAGTTTGGTAAAAAAAAAATTTATTTCAGTAAAAATAAATTAAGTTCAATAAAAATTATTTCAAGTCAATAATAACATATATATCTATTTACAAACAAAACTATAAAAAAATAAACTATTATATAAATATAAGCCATATGATATCGTATGTCTAAATATCCTACACTATCAGAACGAATTATTTGACCGTATTTAACATTCAAGTAAAAAAGTTATCTAAAAATTTTATCAATCATCTGGGCATCGCCCCGGCACAAAACTAGTATATATATAGATTAAATTTCTTAGCGCGCCATGTAGGATAATAAATTTTTAGTGATAGCCAATCAAATAAGAGATTTGTAAATTCTCTTTGAATTAAATAATTCAAATACCACATAAGCAAAATTGACGAATGAGATTTTAAAGTTTAAAAGTTAATTAAATATAATATATTATACTTTGAAATTAGGAATTTTATCTAAATATATAACCAATGAGAGGAAATTCACAATTTATTTTAAAATAAAAATATTAAATTATACATTACGTACAACGAATAAATAACAAATTTTAACACATAAATACAAAAGATATTTGTTTTAAAAGATACAAATAATTGTGCATCGCACAGGCTTCATCTAGTAAATAAAAAAAAAAGGTAATTTGAATGCTTGTGAATAGATAAAATAATCTTATCTTGGAATGAAAGATGCATGACACTTGTATAACGTGAGATGCCACGTGGGGTCTTGTCAAATAGTGATTCCCATCCACATGGCAAAAGGTAATGTTCCAATGGTCCACGTAGATGATGGATATGGGTCAGTCAGGATACATGCCAATAGTGAACAAAAGCCCTTAATTACTTATTTGGCCCATTGTCTAGGTCAATTTTTTTGGTGAGGGAGAGGGGCAAATCCCAAGAGAAAGCAAAACAAACACAAAACAAAACAAACTACAAGAAACAGCAAAACAAAAACAAAAAAGAAAGCACTAAAAAAGACTCCACGACACACACATTATCCCCTTTTAGAGGGAATAAGTCTTGCCCGAGTCACTCAACTCAAATCCTCCAATAAAAAGGCATAAAGATCACTCTGGACCGTTGAGAAAATCACCATCTTCTAAGAGTTGACTCCATAGTTAGCTAACCAATCAGCGGCTAGATTAGCTTCCGTATAGTAATGTCTAGTAGACACTTCCCAACATTTGTTACAGTATAAGAAAATTCTCAAATAGAAGGTAGGAAAAGCAAATATGTGTACTTTGTAGTATGTGCTTCCAAATGGACAATACACTTAATGAATATGTGCTCGGACTTGACACTCATCGTAATTGTATCTAAGTAACATAGACGAGACCACAATGTTATCCATGTAAGGTTGGATTAACACTTTCCTCTTTGTTCAAGATAACATCGTTAATATCATTTGTTTCGGGTAAAAATAATGGGACCTTCGACAAGGTCCTTTCCTGTGGGCTGAAGACTAATCTCGGTCGAAGTGATGATTGGGCCGAGGGTTTCCTGCACAACAAACACACGTGAACTGGCCTCGGGGGTGTTGCCGAGGAAGGCCCCTCTGATGCCGAAGTCAGTACAGTGTTTAGAGAGAGAAAGCTATGAAAGAATATTAATTGCTTGAGGCTTAAAGTGTATATATGTAGAGAGAGAGGATTGAAGGCTTTTATACCTTTTCTCAATAGATAAGTGGACCGTGAATCAAGTGGGCTTGCCACATTGACCGGGCCTCAGCTGACTTGACATGGTTTGGAGAGTTGAACCTTAGCCTTGGTCTTTGTAATTAAATCGTTTATGGACTGGCCCAATTGAAGTAAATTGGACCCAAACAACTTCCCCCCAGACCCGATTCGGAAGCATGACAGGCTGGGTTTTGACTTGCAAAATGGAGGGAAGTAAACGATTTAATTAGAGTTTGAATTTGGGTAGTTATTGAGGCAACAACGGTTATTTAGAGAGTAATTAGGGAAGTTGGAAGGTTTAATGGGTAGTTAATTAAGGAAGTGTTTAACGGTTGCATTGGAGTGGAGTTAGTGGGGGTTTTAGTGGCGCAGACTCCTAGAATTTTACTTCCGAAAAGACTTTTAGGCCACTCATCCCACTCTCTTTCCTCATTTCTTTGCTAATTCTCTTCCGTTCCTCGCTAATCACCACTGTTAACCCGCTTTCCTTTTTCCGTATATTCTCAGCGATCTGAAACCTGAAACCGAAGTTTGTTGCTCCGAACTTGTAGATCGGTGAATTCCGCTTCTGATAAAGGTAATTTTCTTCGAAATTTCTTCGGATTTCTTTGATTTTTAGAGCATCCCCCTTTTTCTCGATTTCTCGAACTTCCACTGACGAGAATGGCTCGAGACCGAGGAAAGAGACCTATGGTGGTCAATGAGGAGGAGGAAGTTCCTCAGCTGATTCCGCGACACAATCGTCTGCTGGAGATGATGCCGCCTTTTAGCGCCGCAACCCTCGTCCCAGGGTTGGGACAACAACTTCTTCAAGCGGTGCTGCGATTCCTGCGGTGCCGTTGTCATCCGCGCCTCCCTGAGATTCGGGGGAGGCTAGCACCTCCGGCCAAGGCGGGAGCTGGGCGCCCGGACCTTGGGATTTGCCCCCTGGAGCATGGGAGTGGGGCAACGTCCCCGAGAAATTTGGGTTGATGACTACCTCTCCTTATGACTGGTGGGTGGACGAGAGTCCCCTCTACTGCTTTGCCGAGCAGATTGAAATTTTTTACGGCATAATGGAGGCAAATGGATATTAGTGCCGAATACCCACAGCTCTAGATAGGATTCACCGTCCTCCCCCTGAGTACATTGGGGTGTATACTCGGCAGCTGCAGTTTGGGCTTCGGTTCCCTCCGCACTCCTTTGTTGTTGAAGTGCTGAACGGGTACAACATCTCGTTGTGCCAATTAACCCCCGCCAGCATCCGAAGGATGATGACGTTCCTCTAGGTGTGCCTCTTTTATGGTTTTGCGCCGAGCCTCCATGTTTTTCGAAAACTCCACAAACTGGTGTCGAACCAACAATCAGACGAACATCATGGCACTGGTTGGTGGCGGATTGAGACCCATAGGGGGCATCTTACCACTTGGACGAATGATACTTCAGACAAGGATTTGTGGGGCCAATGGATCTGGGTTCGGGAGCCTTCGGAAGAGGACCATCCGAACTATTTTGGTGGGCCGAGGTACTTGAGCGAGCCTGATCCTTAGATGAGGAGCATCGGTCTGACAAGTTCAATGGTCATGAAAAGGAGCTGCTGACTCCCTTCGGCAAGAAGAAGAATCCAAGGGGCACGGGCCGAATGGCCCAAGTGCCCACAACTTGGCTGCCCTGCTACCACTATATCTTCCAGGAGAAGATGCTTGCCGTTGTCGGCCTCAGCCGAAAATACCAAGGGCGTAAGGAGTTCGGCTGGGGCCGAAGGCTTTTG
This sequence comes from Chenopodium quinoa, assembly GCF_001683475.1. Classification (NCBI taxonomy): domain Eukaryota; kingdom Viridiplantae; phylum Streptophyta; class Magnoliopsida; order Caryophyllales; family Amaranthaceae; genus Chenopodium; species Chenopodium quinoa. The sequence continues at coordinate 341,978 of NW_018742487.1, forward strand.
CTTTTCTCTTTTTTCTTTTACTGTTTGTTTTCTTCGTGCTGACTAACCCTTGAATTTCGACTTTTCAGTGCTATACGAGGGAAATTCTGGTATTAACTACAATCGGCTCGGGATCAACACTGCAAGGCGGGAGACGAATAACGCTCCCGATATAACCAAGTCATCAGACCAGCCCCCTTCTTTGCGCAAGACTAAGCTTCAGATAGTCAGCGCTGCTGAGTACGAGGCGCAGAAGATCTGGTGGAAGAAACGTGACCCCTTCTTCCTTCTGAGCCTTGTAGAACAGGCTGTTGTTGTTGCTGCTGCTGTGAGGGCAGCAAGGGTTGTTGAGGCCTCTAGAAGCGGTGTTGAACCTTCTACCTCTACTGCTAATCCTCAGGTGGAAGAGGAGAAAGCTGAAGAAGAGGACGGGGCGACCGAAGACGAATGCCTCTTGAAGACTTCGGTGAGCCTTCTAGACTTGTCTTAATGCTGCTTTTCTCTTTCGTTTTCGTTTTTTTTTTTAACTTGGTGCTCATATCGCTCTTTGCCCCCTGATTCCTTCTGCTGCAGTCTAACGAAGAAGAAGGAAAAAGAGGAGAGCCGACTGAAGAAGAATCCTCTTCAGACGACGAGATGTTCGGCCCGAAGAGAAGAAGGTGTTTCGGGGTTTTCTGATGTCCTGCGGGAGAGTTACAATTCCGAGACTGGAACCGGACGCCTGTACCTGCAAAATAACGGAGACTCCTGTGAGCTCCGCCTCCAACGGTCAAGTTAGTACCTGATTAAGGAGTAATTAATGCGGAAATTAAAGCAATAAGGTCTCTCTAGGTGAGAGTGTTTAATGTAGGTAATCTGCTTTGTTAGCGAGATCAGCCGGTTATTAATGTGTTTGTTCCGTAATGTTTTTTCGTAAACTTCTTCGTGTCCTCCTTAATGAGGATTAAGGGAGGTATTTATAACCTTGGGAAACGTGCCCATCCTAGGTTTAGGTAAACCTAGGGCCGATTGGGCTTCCCTCGGAAGTTGGGCCTGGGTGGCCGGGTTCTCCATTAGGCATGGAGTATGCCACATGTCGTGACATTACAGGTCCAAGGTGGACGAATAAGCGCGTGCCACGTGGCAAGTCCTGACAGTTCCAACTAGGAGACACTTGGCAGGACCTGATTGGTCCACTTGGCGCATTCCGATTGGTGGGAGCAAAATCCCCTAATCATTTGCCCCTCACAGGTGGCACGTGACTGGTCACGTGTTACCTGTGACAGGTGTCGCACAGTAACGGGCGACGGCCTGCTACAGGTGTCAGTCGGCGAAAGGACGAGAGATTTTCCCGCCCAAATTTTGAATTCTGGAAGTGACCCTTCGCCTTCTCACTTCGCCTATATAAGGGAGAGTTTCCTTGAGTCATTTTCACACTTTGAGAACTATTTGAGAACATTCGGACCCCTGAACTTGCTCTGACATTTTGGACTTTTTCTGCCTACCGCCTGTTCTGACAAGCCGACTGCACAGGATTTTCAGAACTTCATCAACCGTCACTCGTTCAGGTAACTCAGTTCTCTTACTCTTAATTTTCTTTTTATTTTCTGAAATGGCACCACGGAAGCACACGACACGACCTAGGTTAGTGATCAGCCGGTCACCGGGGACGGCTGAATCTAGGACTAGTAGTGCCGCCTGCCCTTTTCCGGACCCATCTTTGCCCTTTATACAAAGTCGGACTGTATCTGTGTCTATGCAGAGTAGGATGGCCAGAACGAAAAAGACAGCTAGGATCTCAAATTCAGACGGCTCCTCCCACAGGGTGTCGATTAGTGAAACATCTGACCAGGCGCATGATGTGGAAGTGAGACAAGGCGGCCTGGATGCCGGCAATTCTGTGGGGGGAGTCATAGTGACCCCTTCCAATTTAACAGTTAACAAATCTGCTCCTTTTCAAAGAGAGGAGGCGGGCCCCTCCGGGAGAGGGGAGGAGTCGTCCTCTTCAGATTCGTCCGAGGACGATTCCTCGTCAAGCTCTTCTGGCCATGCTTCTTTGGGTACAGAAGAGGAAAACAGCCGCCTGCAAGAGGCGAGACTTTCTCACGCAGTTGAGAAGGGGGACAATTGGGCGGAACCATCCGCCTCTTACCGAGAGCTAAATACCCCTACTACTGCACGGTACCTCGGGGCCGAATCACAGCCATGCAAGAAAAAGTGGAGAGCTTTATTGCAAACCACACCATGGGCCCCGATTTTCTAGTGTTTGTGCCGGATCCAGAAGACACAGTCGTCTGGCCGGCTGGTTCCAGTTATGAAAGCTCTTGCTTTGGCTGCTATGAGGCGGCCATCAAGGCAGGGCTTCGCTTCCCATTACATCCGGCTGTTCAGCGGATTTTGGATGGGTATGAGTTGGGGTTATGGCAGTTAGCCCCAAACTCTTGGGTCAACGTACTCGGCTATGTGGCCGGGTGCGAACTGCACGGGGTGGAGCCGAGCTTCGAGGCTTTCGCCCATATGAACTATCTCAGCCGGACCCCTAAGACAGGCGGTACCGGCTGGTATCAATTGACAAGCCACAGGGGCTACCTCATGACAAGAGGTAAAGTAAACAAGTGGAAGGACTGGCGGAGCACCTTCCTCATCATTGAGAGTTCTGACATTGAGCAGAACAAGCGCTTCAATAGGTGGAACAGGAATCCGCCTCTTCTTGCAGGCGGCCGTAGCATGCCGCTTGTTCCCCCAAGGCTAAGAAAGAGATCCTTGAAAAAGGACTCTTTAAAGTAGAGTCGAGGGTCAACTCTACTTCAGGGGTACGAGAGCAAGTACCCCTGCACTGCGTCCCGAGCTTCAAGTGGCTCTATGACGAGTACTTTTTGGCCGCCTGTGGCCTCAGCAGTTGGTGCTCAAGAGGTAGTCGGCCTGTCGAATACTCTGTTGTTTCATACATTTGTTGTTTATCTTTTATTAACTTTGCCGTTTGTTTTTGCAGCTGACGCCATGAGCAAGATCACCGCCTCCAAGACTGCGGAGGCCATGTTGCGGGCCTCTATTATGCAACAAGCTTCAACCGACTCCCCCAAGAAGGGGGCACCCTTGGTGAGCTCCGAACCTTTCACCCTCTTTTTGGAGTGTTTATGCATATACTGACTTTTTTTTTTTTTAGACGGGTGCTCCAAGAGCTTCATCTTCCCAACAGCCGGACCCCAAGGCCCGGAAGACGACTGTTGGGAGCTCTCCTGGTTCTGCCAGGAAACAGGTGGCGGCTGAGAAACAGCCGGCCACTTCTTCTAAAGCTCCAACTGGGCCGCCTAGAGGTATGAAGTTTGTCCTTGTAAATTTTAGACTTGCTCCTTTTTTACTAAGTCTAATCCGTTTGTTTATGCTTGATGCAGCCGGCCCCCAGGGGCCTGACTTGGTAGAGATGGCCAAGTCTATGATCAGGGCAGTTCCTCCGGCTAAAAGGGAGACGGTCAGGGGTGTCGGCACCCTTGACCTTGACGGGATTGCAGGGGTCCTTGCTGAGGTATACTTAGCATATTTTTGAGTATTTGAATTTTCTGGACGCCTGTTTTCTTTTTTGTTTGGAAACTGACTGCTGTTTTTTTTTTGTTTTTTACTTAGGCCCTGCTCCGAGTTAACGGCCTTCGCAAGCCGCTTGATCGGAAAAACAAAGAGGTAAAGGCTGCAAAAGCTATGGCCGCCTCTGACTGTGATAAGGCAATGTTTCAAATTGCCCAAAATGAAGTACTGACCATTGATATTCTTTATTATCAGGCGCAGGCTACCGCCGCTGTTCGGGCTCAGTTAGAGGCGGCCCAGAAGAAGAATGACGAGCTGGAGGCGACCATCACAAATCTCCAGGCCGAGCTGAAACCTCTTCGCCTGAAAATGTACTCTTACGAAGCCATGGAGAAATCCTTGGCGAGCGTAAAGGAACGCCTGGTGACCCAGGAGAAGAGTCTTACCCAAGAGCTCTCGGAAAAAGGCCGAGCAAGAGAAGAAAGAGCTGGTCCGGGAGATGATGGAAGACTCCGCTCAAATCCAGCGCATGACCTGGGGCCGCCTCTTCCCCAGTGCCGACTTTGCCTCTTGGGAAAGAACGTACCGCCAATGCTCGGATGCATATAATCAACAGATCCTGGCGGCTGCCGAAGAAGAGGCGTTGGGGGAGGAGTCGGAGGAGGAGGAGCCGGTAGTGGCGCTTGTGCCGCTTGGGGGTAAGGCATCAAAAAAGGATGCAGATGAAGCCGAGTCCAGCAAGAAGAGTGCTGACCAGGCGGCAGCTGCTAATACTGAACTGCCCCCTTCTTAAGCTTTATGTATTCTTTCCACGGCCTGCGTGCCGTTTGCTTTGTATTTACCCGGCCAGGGGGCCGGGGCTTTGAATATTTTGCTGGTCTTCAATGACCGACTTATTTTTAATGAATTTTTGTTTTGCTTCAAATTTGTCTAAGTATACCATATCTAATATCCAATTGTTTACTAGACCGACTGTTTTACATGGCCGAACGTTGCAGACAGGTATAGATAGTTAGTACGCCGCCTATGCCCCTGGACGACTGGTTGTCTTTTTCCAGGATAGACGATCAGTCGGCCATTTATCCAATCGGTATTCGAACTATTTTGTCTGGATCCTTTTTTGGCAGGCGGGCCTGTCTTTTTGTAATTTTAACCAAGTAGGAAAGTGGTCTGACCAAGTAAATAAAGTATTACCTAGTCGTCAAGGAATTGAGTAGTAGAGAAAACAAGCGGCGGGCACCGGTTGTTTCCCTTTATTGCCAATGTTGTTGGCTTTTAACTCATAATTTTTTAACCTAGCAAGAGTAGTGATTGAGGGCCTCTGCTTGTTAAAACAGGCGGACGACTCATACCTTTTAGGCTCCATACTAAGTTTGAGTGACTATTAAGTTAACATAGGAGTTACTTAGTCTTCGTCACAATCTAGATTGAGTAGTAGAGGTACCAGGCGGCGGAGGACGGCTGATCCCCTTGATTTGCCAATGTTTGTTGGCTATTAACTCAATAGGTTACCTAGTAGGAATAGGGGTTTGAGTGCCCCTGTTTGTTAAAAAACAGGCGGACGACTCAAACCTTTCAGGTTCCATACCAAATTTGAGGGAGTGACTTATGAGATAACGTTGGAGTTACTCAGTCGCCGTCACTTTTGTTTGAGAAGTAGAGGTACCAGGCGGCGAAGGCCGGCTAGACCCCTTGATTCGCCAATGTTTGTTGGCTATTAACTCAATAGGTACCCCTGTATTTATCCCAAGTAATACAGGCGGTCATCTGACTCAGATGTCAACTGCTACCACTGGTTTGGTTAGTGATAGAGTTATCCTTGTCTCAAAACGGCTACGTGGTTGCCCTTGGGGACAGTCGTATAGGTGCCGTGTAATTAGTTTATAGAACAATGTTCCACCCAAAAGGGAGCTTCTCTCTGCGACGAATTTCATCCGAATGGATGCCGTCGGACGCCTGCTATGATGTTGGGACAGGTCGTATTAGTTTTGTAGATTTGATCAGTTGGCTTGGCGCCTGGTCTGATCATTCGGCCTGTGGCCTTGGTAAGTTCTTGGTGAACGTAGGTGCTAAGTAAAAGGAGGGTAGCCGCCTGTTAGGCACAGGGTCGGCAAGACCCTAATCTTTTTAGCCAAGTATTGTGAGTAAAATACTCAATGGAGAGTAGCCGACTGTAAAGGTACAGACGGCATGCCCCTCTGAAGATAGAGTGAAAAACTCAATGGAGAGTAGCCGACTGTTTGTTAGTAAGCGTGCCCCTCTTAGTACAAATTGAATAGCAAGTGCACTTTTATTAAGTAGCTCTTGACTATTTACATTATTCAAAAGAAATATTTCTTAAGATTATCTATATTCCAAGTTCGAGGCAACGGTTGTCCGTCTGGTGTCTCCAGACGGTAGGTACCGTTCCTGACTTCCTCATAGATTCGGTAGGGTCCTTCCCAGTTGGGAGTTAGTTTGCCAGACTCATTAGCCCTACCAACTGCTTCCATTTTTCTAAGTACAAAGTCCCCTACTTTGAGTGGACGCCTGTGTACTTTTTTATTGTATGATCTAGTCATTCTCAGGCGATAGATCTCATGGCGCAAGACAGCATTGCCCCTCTTTTCAGGAAGTGAGTCTAATGCCAGGCGCATGGCTTCCCAGTTTGCCTCTTCGTCATATAGCATCACTCGAAGAGTCGGCTCGTAGTGTTCTATTGGAAGAACAGCTTCCGCACCGTAAGTTAGGAGGAATGGAGTTTCTCCAGTCGCCCCTTTTTCAGTCGTCCTAATGGCCCAGTGAACATGTGGTAGTTCATCCGCCCATAGGCCGCCTGCTCGTTCAATCTTTTTCTTGAGACCGTCTGAGATGATTTTATTAAAGGCTTCTACCTGGCCGTTTGCTTGTGGACGGCCGACAGATGCAAAGTAGTTTGCAATTCCTTGATCACCCAACCAGCTTTTGAGAACAGGCGTCTCAAATTGGGGACCATTATCAAAAACCGTAGACATGGGAACCCCGAACCGAGTGATGACGTTTTTTCCAAATGAATGAAATTACATCTTTCGTCTTGATTCCCTTTACAGCCTCCGCCTCTACCCATTTAGTGAAGTAGTCGACGGCAACAAGTATGTACCTCCTTCCGCCTGTAGCAGGCGTATATGGACCCAGAATGTCCATGCCCCACTTAGCAAACGGTAGTGGGCTGTGAATGGTAGTGAGGTCAGTAGCCGAACGGTGAATTAGTTTGCCAAACCTTTGGCACTTGTCACATTTTTTCACCATCTCCATTGCATCTGCTTCCAAAGTAAGCCAAAAGTAGCCCTGCCGCCTTGCCCTTTGAGCAAGCATCCTACCACCTATATGAGAAGCACAGTAACCAGAGTGAAGATCATCTAGTATCTCTCGTCCCTTTTCTGGAGTAACACACTTTAAGAAGGGTTGAAGGTACCCCCTCTTGTGAAGTTCTCCCTTTATCATTTCAAAACAGGTGGCTCGTTTTTTCAGTGCTGCCGCCTGTTGAGGATCATCCGGCAGTGTACCGTTTGTCAGATATGCCCTGATTGAATCCATCCAGGTTGAGCTTCTGTCTAGGATTCCAATAGGGTTTTCCTCGATGCTTCTCTTCTCCATTACTTCCCAAAAAACAGTTCGAGGAGTATCAGAGGAGGCGGATGATGCTAATTTTGACAGTGCATCCGCCTGGTTGTTTTCTGATCTCGGCACTTGGATCAGATGGAAATCCTCAAGGGAGCCGACTGCTTGTCGGACCGCCTGTAAATACTTGATCATGGCCGGATGGGTTGCTTCGTATTCGCCATTGTACTGACTTACTATCAATTGTGAATCGGAACAGGCGTCTATTTTTCTTGCCCCTGCCGCCTTGCACATGCGGATCCCGGCTAGTAAAGCTTCATATTCTGCCTCATTGTTTGAAGCCTGAAAACTGAAGCGTAGAGCATACTCGTACCTGTCGCCCTCTGGCGACTGACATATGACGCCTGCTCCACAACCATTTGAAGTAGAGCTTCCGTCCACATATACCTTCCATACTTGGTCTGGAACTTGAGAGTCAGGAGGACGAGTCATCTCTACAATAAAGTCAGCAAAGGCTTGCCCCTTCACTGCTTTTCTAGGCTCGAAAGTAACTTCGAGGCTCTGTATTTCTATGGCCCATTTGATCATTCGGCCTGACGACTCCATGATGGTCAGCGGCCGCTTGATAGGTTGGTCTGTATACACGACGACTGTATGTGCCAAAAAGTAGGGCTTCAATTTTTTAACAGCCATGAAGAGTGCAAGACCAAATTTCTCCACTAGGGATACCTCAACTCGGCATTTTTCAGTACGTGACTGACAAAGTAGACCGGGAGCTGACAGCCGTCCCTTTCAGCAAGGAGAACAGCGCTTAACGCATGATCAGAGACGGCCAGGTACATGTAGAGAACCTCTTTGGGCAAAGGGGTGACCAGCCTCGGCAAGGAATGCAAGTGAACTTTTAATTTCTGGAAGGCGGCCTCAGCATCCGGCCCCCATTCAAACCTTGCCTTTTTCTTAATTGCTTGGAAAAAGTATAAGCATTTGTCGCCTGATCGACTTAGAAATCTTCCCAAGGCCGCCAGACAACCTGTTAACTTCTGAACCTCTCGGATGGTACGAGGCGACTGCATGTCAATGACCGCCTGCACCTTCTCAGGGTTCGCCTCTATTCCTCTCTGATTGATAAGGAATCCGAGAAATTTCCCAGACTCAACTCCAAATACACATTTCTTGGGATTGAGCATGACATGGTGCCGCCTGAGTGTGGCGAAAGTTTCTCGGAGGTCCGACAGATGATCTTTCTGAAGTTTAGTCTTGACAATCATATCATCAATATATGCCTCGACGTTTCTCCCAATCTGATCAAAGAACACAGTGTTTATCATTCGTTGGAAGGTAGCCGGGGCATTCTTAAGACCAAACGGCATGACCGTCTTCTCCTGATCTTTCTTCCATAAGGGAATTTGATGGAAACCAGAATAGGCGTCCATGAAACTCATCAAGGCATGGCCGGCTGTTGAGTCGACCAGGTTATCAATTTTAGGCAGAGGGTAACTGTCTTTGGGGCACGCCTTGTTTAAGTATGTGTAGTCTACACACATTCGCCAGGTGCCATTCGGCTTTTTTAACAAGCACCACATTTGCAACCCAGTCTGGGAAGTAACATTGCCGAATGAACCCTGCATCAAGTAGTTTTTTAACTTCGGCGGCTGCCGCCTGACTTCTTTCTTCGCCATGGTTCCGCTTCTTTTGCCGTACCGGCTTCTTTTTCGGATCCACGGCGAGTTTATGTACCGCCAGATCAGGACTAATGCCTGGCATTTCATGGACTTCAAATGCAAAGATGTCCTTGTATTCTTTCAATAGGTTGTGAAAGTCGTCACCAAGGTTTCTCAGAGCAGTCGTCCCAACTTTGACTGTTCGGTCAGGACGTGAGTCGTCTAAGATCAGATCCGCATGCTCACCAGCCGGCTGAGGGCGGAACTCATCCGGCCGCTCCTCTGCCAATGATTGCTATTTTCTTGCTTTTCTTGCGGACTCTGTCTGGGACGGCTTTCTCTTTTTGCCGCCTGCTTCTTGAACAGGCGCACTCTCCTTGACATTGTCAAGGTCTGTTTTTTCACCACTTGACCCAGTGGCCATAACAGTGGGCTTGACATCCGAGAGATAGCACTCTCGGGCCATCCTCTAATCTCCCCTTAGGGAGCCGACTGTTCCATTATCCCTCTCAAACTTGAGCAACATAAGAGACGGGATTATAACAGCCTTGGAATTATTCAGGGTTGGTCGACCCAGAATCATGTTGTAGGCCGAGAGTTCCTCTACTACCAGGAACCGGACTACCATGTGTCGTCCTTCCCCTTTTTCGCCCAGGCGAATGGGTAAATCTACTCGTCCCAGTGGGTGGACGACTCCTCCTCCAAACCCTACTAAAGGGTGGGAGGCCGGATGTATGCAGTCAGTCTGATATTTCAGTTTCGACAGACATTTGCTGCTGATGAGATCTGAGGAGCTCCCGGTATCTATGAGGATTCGGCCAACTCTCTGGTTGGCCACTTTACATTCAATAACGAGAGGGTCGTCATGCGGCCCCCTTACCCCTCCTAGATCCTCTTCAGTGATGACAATCTCGGGAAATGTATATTTGGACGGCCGTTCTTGGTGAACGGAATTTACATCTAACCGCCTTATATTATCTTTGTTGCCCCTAATAGTGGGGCCGCCTCCTGAGAAGCCGCCTGCAATGGTGTAGACGACTGCATCATCTGTATCGGAGCTGTCGGCCTGTTGATTCTTTTTGGCCGACAGCTTTTTGGAGGAAGTGTTCCCCGTAGATTTCTTGACATAAGTGTCAAGATCACCTTGCTCAGCCAGGCGGTCTAGGTACCGCATAAGACTGATGCAGTCATTGGTGTGATGACCAACATCATCATGATAAGCACAGATTTTATCTTGGTTCCGGTTGTTTGCAGAACCCTTCATGGGGACCGGCTTCTCTATTGAGATCCGTCCCTTGATTTCTTTTAGGATAAACTGGTTATCCTTGTTAAACGCATACTTTGGGAGTATGGTTTGAATTCTTTTTTCTTTTTCTGGGCCGGCTGTTTAGAGGAATCAGCCGCCCAGACCTTTTTTCTTTTCTCATCTTTGTTAGACGACTGTTTATGTCGTCCTTCTCTTTTGTCGAACCTTTTCCCGTCCGACTGTTTTATCGTACAAAGATCAGTCGCCTGTATATAGGCTTCTGCTTCAATCAAGGCCTCTTGAAGAGTCGCCACCCTTTTTCGAACCAAATCAAATTTGAAGGTAGACCCGTCTTTGAGACCTCTGAAAAAGTCAGTATAAGCTACCTCATCCGGTAACCCTTGAATCTGTATTCTCATCAGGTTAAACCGCCTGATGTAAGAACGAAGTCCCTCCTTCTCGCCCTGCTGAATTGTTCCCAAATCAAGGGTCGTTTTCTTCGCAGGGATGTTCATGGCGAAGTTGGAGGCAAATAAGTAAGCAAGCGTCCTGAAGCTATTTACACAACCAGTCGGCAGGTTGCCGAACCATTGCTGTGCAATTCCTTTGAGAGTCGCTGGGAAACACTTGCACCAAGTGGGATCATCCAACCCTTGAAGGTACATCAGGTTGGTGAATGCCATCAGATGGTCTTCTGGGTTAGTAGTGCCGTCATAGGCGCCTACTAGTACATTTTTCACTTTGGCCGGCTGAGCGGCTTCATTAATTTCCTTGGAGAAGGCCGACGGCTGTTCACCAAGTCTAAGCAACCGTAGCTGCCAGTCCATAGGTTGGACGTTTTTTGCTGCAGGTCCACCAAATGGAGGTGGCTGCAAAAAATACTGTTGTTGCGGCACAAATGGTAAGTTTGGTACCGCCTGAGCACTATGAAAGCCGGACTGACGGGAGGTGCCGCCTGACTGACTCTCATGGTACGACTGAGTATGCCTCATCGAGGCATTTCGCAAACTATCTTGAAAGTTTGAAGTAGAGGCCGACTCTGACAATCGGTCACCCTTCTTCTTTTCTAGCAGTAGCCGAGCATCTGTGAATGTTTGCTTCGACCCGTCCGCCTGAATATGACGAACAGGTTTCTATTTCCTGTAGGATAACGGAATTTTGTGAAATCAAGGGCAGGTGGCTCCCGCTTCCTAGATTTAGGATGAGGAGTCGCCTCTCGCCCTTGCACTGGCTTCCTTTTCAGTGAAGTGGAGGGTTTCTTAGCCGACTGCTCCTTGACTGGAGCAGTCGACTTCTTGTTGATCAACTCTTGAATCTCTCCCTTGAAGTCCCTCATGAAGGTCATGAGTTCGTTCCTTGTGATGGGAGCATACCCATCAGTCGGCTATTGCCGAACAAGCGGTGCGCCTGTTGGCTCACTTCCAGTTTGAAGATGCTCCCGTTCCCTCCTTTCGGTATGACGGGTACGTCGGGCCCTTAGGGTCCCGTCTGAAGCTGTATGAGCTTCAACTTCAAATTCACTTTCGGTATCATGGTCCGACTGAACTTGAGGGTCGTCTAGGGGACGCCTCTCTTCAGGAGTCGGTACAGACTTGAATGCCATCTCTGAAGTACTCTCCCCACAGATGGCGCCAAATGTTTCGGGGTTTTCTGATGTCCTGCGGGAGAGTTACAATTCCGAGACTGGAACCGGACGCCTGTACCTGCAAAATAACGGAGACTCCTGTGAGCTCCGCCTCCAACGGTCAAGTTAGTACCTGATTAAGGAGTAATTAATGCGGAAATTAAAGCAATAAGGTCTCTCTAGGTGAGAGTGTTTAATGTAGGTAATCTGCTTTGTTAGCGAGATCAGCCGGTTATTAATGTGTTTGTTCCGTAATGTTTTTCGTAAACTTCTTCGTGTCCTCCTTAATGAGGATTAAGGGAGGTATTTATAACCTTGGGAAACGTGCCCATCCTAGGTTTAGGTAAACCTAGGGCCGATTGGGCTTCCCTCGGAAGTTGGGCCTGGGTGGCCGGGTTCTCCATTAGGCATGGAGTATGCCACATGTCGTGACATTACAGGTCCAAGGTGGACGAATAAGCGCGTGCCACGTGGCAAGTCCTGACAGTTCCAACTAGGAGACACTTGGCAGGACCTGATTGGTCCACTTGGCGCATTCCGATTGGTGGGAGCAAAATCCCCTAATCAGAAGGGCTGTTAACCCTGGGCAGTTTCAACCTGCCCTTGTTCTTGCCAAGAAACCTCGGCTTGAGGAGGACAAGCCAGAGGAAAGGAAAGAGAAGACTGCTCCCCCTCTTGAGGTTCGTGCCGAGGGAGATAATCTGACGAATACTCCTCCTTCTGAGGCATTTGGGGAGGATGAAGCTCTACCGGAGGATGAGGCTCTGCCGAAAGCTCCTCCTGAGACTCAGGAGGTTTTAATTTCTAGTTTGGCTCCTTCCTCCTCTCCTCGACACGTATCCGAGCCTTTTACCGACGAGGTTTAGAGGGAAGTTGATGCACTACTCATCCACCCTGAGGACGAGGAAGTACCAAATTTAAATGAAGACCTCAAGGGTCTGGACGCTGATGGCCCGAAGGAGGCCGAAGAGGAAAAGAAAGCTGAGGAGGCCAAGAATACCGATATGCCTTCAACTTCGGCTACTGAATCCTTCAAGACGTTTCAGTCTACGGAGATGGGGTTCGGCTCTGCCATTTTGGTGCCTATTCTCAACTATGCCATGGAATACTTTGGCAACCTCTCTAGCATGTCTGAGCTAGAGAAGGTCAGGGCTTGGACCATTGGGGCTGCCGCTGGCGCATCTGAGCCACTTGCTAGGGTCCTGAATCCCTTTGTTGAAAATCAGAAGCTGCTGATGCAGGTAAATCTTTCAGTACTTAAGTTTTTTCACTTAATTTTAAGCTTTTCTTTTTTTTTTTTTTTTGGCTGATTATTGCTCCTCAACTTTGTAGGTCGTTCATAACCACTTCTTAGTTGTGGAGATGAACGATGAGCTAAAATCCAAGGCAGAGAAGGCCGAGGAAGCTGAATGCCAAGCAAAGATTGCTGAACTGAAGAGGCTAGATGCCGAAGATGCGACCACTGCCCTTGGAGCTGACCTTGATGCCATGACTGCCAATTTCCGGACCTTCTGCCAGGATTTGGAGCAGACCGTCTTCCCTTAGGTAGACGAAGGTCATGCGTTGGTCCAGGAGTACGGCATCTGATGGTCGAGAACTTTAAAGAGAAGGCTGCCCAGGCCGAAGCCGAAGCTAACAAGAGGCACTCTGTGAGGTTGAGACCGAGATTTTGCGACTTAGGAATGAAAAGCTTAGGACGCGGAGCTCTCTGAGGCTGAGCTTGAGCTGGAAGCCAAAGATGCCGAGCTTTCCCAAGCCCAAGATGAGCTAGATGATGTCCGAAGCCAGCTGAAGGCTCAGAGCGAAAGGGCTGCCAAGGCTCAAGGTGACCTTGAGGTTGCCCGAAAGTTGTTAGAAGTCAAAATCTACACCCAAGATGAATATGACGAGGGTTTTGACGACAGCTTCCAGACTGCTCGGCGCCTTGATTTCCATGCTGATCTCAGCATTAACTGGGGCGAAGCTGAGGAATGGTCCATGGATTCTAACGACCCACATTTGCATATGGCCCATCCTGCTGAGACTACTTTTCTTGCTCGTTAGGCTGAAGCCGAAGCCTGAGCAGAATAGGAAACTGAAGAGAGGGAAAGAGAAGAAGCCAAGAAGAAAGAGTCTAAAAGGACTCTTGCTGAGCCTGCCTCCTCTTCAACTGGTGCTGAAGCTTCTAAGAGCCCAAGCGCAGCTACTCAGCACGATCCTACTAATGTTGAAGCATAGGAATTCGGGCAGTCGTCTTCAGAATCTTGCGGATCAACTTGTGCTTTATTGTTATGTTTGTCGCGTCTGCTTTTGCCTTAACCTTTTGCTTCAACTTGCCTCGACTGTACAAACTCTAATTTATTTTTACTTTGAGTAGTTGTACTTAGTTCAGCAGCTGTATTTTTTCGCTTGCGGGCGGCTGTCGATATAGAATTTCCTTGTGTTTGCTTTAAAACTTTTAACTTTGACGCAGCTCGGAGAACCGAGCATATTTGAATTGCTGTGAATGCTTTGCTTCTCTTCCCGCTTCTTTGCTCTCTTTACTTAGTTCTCTTGTCCAGCTCCATTGCTTTGGCACCGGACTCTTCATAATCTGGCCTGCTGTCATTATCAGCAGGCTTCCCAGACTTTGGCTGGTGTTCAGAGCCTTTCGGCTCAGATGAGGAACTAGGCTTTTCTTTCCTTAAAGATCTTTCTTGTGCTGGGGCACCTTGGGCCGAAGCACTTAAGCCTTTAGGCTTCTTTGTGCATCGGTCTTTTTCTCTTATTTCTTCCTCATCATCCTTCTCGTCGCGGCGACTTTTGGTTGGCTTGAGGTAGTTGCATCTTCGGGCCTCCTTTTGGCTGCTCTGAATTCTCGGAGGCTCTCGTCCTCCCCTTGCTGCAGACTCATCATTTTCGCAGTTGTCGTCTCTCGGCGGTTCACCGTAGAAAACTTGCTCTTGAACTTGTTGGAAAGGTCTTTCCAACCTGTTATCTAGCCTTCTTTTACTCACTTGGTAATCCACGCTTGTGCAACACCTTTAAAAGTGTTCGGGAAATATTTGCACCAGGTCGCTTCGGACCTGGGGTTCAGATACATGTGCCCCTCGTAAGAGGCAATGTGGTCCATCAGATTTGAAGTATGTACCGTCATACGTTATGTGTGCCGGGATTCTCACTGTCGGTATATGCTCTTCCAAAATCCAGCTTTGGAAGGGCGAGCTAGTGAGAACCATCACGGCCTTTCCTCTATGTCCAGCCGACGGGACCTCGCTCCTCCCTCTGAGAGAGGTTGAAGTGGTTTTCGTCCTCGGTTGGGACGGTTCGGGACACGGCTCAGTTCCCTCGGGGTAGGTGAGGTGAATGTGCACGCTCACCTCCCTTGAGCCGAGACGTTCATGAATGTTTCGACGAGTAGGCTCTTGCCACGCGGAGGTAGTGTTGCTGCTTTTGTAGCTTCGAGAGTTTTGGGTTTCAGAATTTTCGAAAAACTGAGGGTTCTTTTTCCTCTCCCGCTCAGTCCTCAAAGTGTCCTCCTCCCATTTTTCCTCGAGCTCCTTGAAGGATGGAGCTCGTCCACTTTCCTCTAGGCTAGTCCTCTTTCTCAAGCTTCTCGGCGGAAGAGGCGAGTGGTCACGGGGTGGTGGAAAGTTACTTCCTTGGGCCTTCATGAGGTCTATGAAGATCGCGACGGCTTGTGCCACTTCCTCCGTAGAGGGCCCTATTTGAGGAGTTGTTCTCGGCTGAGACCGAGAATGGAAACTTCGAGGGGGGCTCTTAGCATTGGACTGATTCGGCCGATATGAGCTGGTCGGCTGGCGAGTATGGTGGGATGGTGACGTCTCCGACGCTGCCCTTTCCGATGAAGAGGGAGCTTTCGAAGAAGAAGAAGGAGGTTACGGTGATGGTGGAGCAAGTTGATTCCTCCTTTCCGAAATTGGACCTTTCCTCGAAGAGGAAGGGTCGTTCTTTTTAGTACTCTTGGCACTCTTACCACTCTTAGTCAGTTTTGCTAAGATTGGTTGATTTTTGGCTTACTTTTGAATGTCTTCCCCACTGACGGCGCTAAATTGTTTCGGGTAAAAACAATGGGACCTTCGGCAAGGTCCTTTCTTGTGGGCTGAAGACTGATCTCGGTCGAAGTGATGACTAGGCCGAGGGTTTCCTGCACAACAAACACACGTGAACTGGCCTCGGGGGTGTTGCCGAGGAAGGCCCCTCCGATGCCGAAGTCAGTACAGTGTTTAGAGAGAGAAAGCTATGCAAGAATATTAATTGCTTGAGGCTTAAAGTGTATATGTGTAGAGAGAGAAAGGATTGAAGGCTTTTGTTCCTTTTCTCAATAAATAAGTGGGCCGTGAATCAAGCGGGCTTGCCACATTGACCGGGCCTCAGCTGACTTGACATGGTTTGGAGAGTTGAACCTTAGCCTTGGACTTTGTAATTAAATCATTTATGGACCGACCCAATTGAAGTAAATTGGACCCAAACATCATTAGTGGCTTTACACGTAATATTGTCGATACGTTATGAAGTTTTACCATCTAGAAAAGTAATGTATTCCCGTTTCAATTCTACTTGAGTAAAACTGTAAAAATCATTTTCAAAACTAAAATATAATAATATACATAAAGCATTATTTATGAAAATCGTTCTCAAAATTTTATCCACCATACATGTTTTACAAACCTAATTCCTACAAGTGTCGTGATTTGCCAAAGACCGACGATGAAAAAAGTTATCTCAATCGGTAACGTGTTTGGGTCTTGGGCTGGAGCCTCCACCTAAACCATTTTGACGATGGGTCGGAGAAGGGTGATAACTATGAGGCCTTTTTGTCTTAGAAGAACTGGGCTTTGAGCCTTTTGGGTTCATCCTAATGGTACTTATCCTTTCTAATATTATAACGACCTCGGACATCGGTGGCCTGTTTTTTGGATCCTTTTGAAGACATCTTAATATGAGTTGGGCCAACTTGTTTGCACCTTCGGGTGGGTAATCGTCCATTCTTGGGTCAATTATCTTCTTCACTTTGGACTTTTCACTTAGCATTGGCTTGTACCAGTCCACTAAGCTTGTCTGTCCAGTGGGCCTATTTAAGTCATAGGCCCTAAAGCCGGTTAGTATCTCTAATAATACAACTCCGAAGCCGTACACGTCACTCCTTACGTACAAGTGACCTACACAACAAAATTTAGCATGTTTAAGTTGATCATGTTAATTTCATGGTATAAGACAAAAAATTTGAGGCTATTTCTTAAAAAACAGGAAATAGTTTGTTTCTTGTGAAAATACTAATATTCCGTCTGTTTTATAGTCACACCAGTTGAAATTTTGTTTCCATAAACTAAAATCACATTCACCGTACATGTATTATATGGAACACTATGTTATATACCACATATACTCTCTCCGTGCTCTCTCTGTGCTAAAATATCTGTGACTTTGAACTTTTTTCACTATTTATGTGTTAGCTTTAACTATAATTTTAACTAACATGATAAAAACATATTTTATCATAAAATATGTTGTTAGATAGGTATTAATATAAAGTTTCATAATATAAATTTTAAAATAATTTTTATTAATATTTAATTATATAAAAATAAAGTCAAACTAGTGCATTGACATATGTGAAAAATTGATTGTGTCAGATATTTTGAGAAAGAGGGAGTATATAACAGTATAAAAAACAAAAAACAGTCTAAATATCACCTCTCTCATTTTTTTTTTGATAGCCACCTCTCTCATTTATCACATGTCTTTATCTTCATTGTACCAATGTAATTAGTTAAAAATGATATGCAAAAAATAAAATTCAAATTATTTTATTGAAAAAATTAAATCTAGTTATTTTCTCATATGTCCGATGAAAATTAAACAAAGGGAGAATTGCACAAAAATCTATTAACTATTACTAAAACAAAACATGCTGATATCATTGAGAGACACATGTCAATTTTTTATGAAAAATTTTCCCGCCTAACCTATTTTTGACATCATCTTTTTTTTGTCCTTTATTTTTTTCCTTCTAAGTTCCAAGATTAAATAAATACAGTAATTCTCTTAAAATTAATTAATATGATTATGATTACACATTTTTCGAATAAAGAATATTGATAACTATTTTAAACAAAAATAGCTATTTAACCTGTGCAACGCACGGGACTAAATTAGTTATAGAATAAAGGAGTAGCAACATTATATTAGTATACACTTTTATCATCAATCATCATCAATAATAACTATATACTAAAGGCGAATCCAAGGATGACACATGTCATATTCTGGTTGAAAATTTTCCCGCCATTTTTTTCTTATCGCCAAATCTTCATTTTTTTTTTTTGGCAATTATATATAAAGTATATATATATTCTATATGCATTCAACAAAAACATTTTAAAAACATATTTTGTATTTTAGGTATTTCTTTATAAAATTCAAACATATACTACTCCGTATGTATAAGGTTTTTTTTTTTTTTTTGAATAAGCTCCGTATGTATAAGGTAATATATAAGAATATAATATCATTTAACTTTGTATTTTTTCTTTGAAAGTTTTTTTTTGCTCTAATCGGGTTCAAGTTATTTTGTTTCAATTGAAAACATAGTTTTTTTTTTTTTTTTGAAAAATTATTGTCAAATAAATATTGTAATTCATAATTAGATTAAGTAAAACCGGGTTAATTAAACCATACATTGCACGGGACTTAATCTAGTTAGTAAAGAAAGAAAATGGTTAATTACCAGTATTAATATATTCAGGAGCAGCATAACCATACGTGCCAACAGCTTGTGTGGTGACATGAGATTTATCAACCGGTGGGCCTATTCTTGCAAGACCAAAGTCTGAAAGCTTCGCTCCAAAATTCTGAGTCAAATACATGAACATTCAAATCATATTAATATTTGATTTAGTACTAGTACATTTTATAATTATTAAGATCAAGATCACGAATATAATTTCTTCCACTTTGATATTTACCTAAAAAAAAATAAGAATTAAAATGAAATTATAGCAGTAGAGGTTAAGTTTTTTAAAAAAAATTATTAGTAAGGAGAAGGCCCGTTCTAAGGGTCACCAAGAATATGCTTGGTGAGGTTCGTCTCCTAATCTCGTGCTTAAAAGTTAAAAGACTAGCCGCTTACTCTAGCTTCCTATCTCACAACAAATAGTCCATTGTTTCATTATTTGATTCAAGCATTATGAATCTACAATCGGTGCCTAGGTAGTATCAGAAGTTTATAAAGATGTTAAATAAATCTAGCAATTTAATGAAGGGTAGAAAACTAACGTAAGACTGACTTAGCTTGTTTAATTTCATTTTGATTTGTAAAAACCATAGTATTTAGCTAAAAACCGGCCAATAAAAAGGGTAAAAAAGTGCATACCTCATCTAACAAAATGTTAGCAGCTTTAAAATCTCGATAAATAACAGTATTCTCTGATGTATGCAAGAAATCAAGGCCACGAGCTGCGTCCAATGCTATGTTTATTCTTGTTGCCCATGATGGGGGCTCTACTTTGTCTGTACAACATACATATACTCTGTATAAGAATTTTTGTTTAGTAGGCCAAACTTATTTTGAAAAATTGCCAACAATTTATAATCCATCTAATTTACATTTTGAATTGTTTTATATATAATAATATAAAGGCTCTGTTTGATATGACATAAAACATTTTCAATGAAAATGAGCCAGTTTATAATAATTGAGTCGAATTAATATCTAGAAACATAAAGAATAGCCGTATATATGGAAAAAAAGGAAAACAGAATGCTTACTTTGAAAAAGATGGTTTTCAAGACTTCCTTTATTTAAGTGCTCGTATACAAGAAGCAGCTCCTTATCTTCCCAGCAATAACCAATTAATTTTACAAGGTTTGGGTGTGAAAACTTCCCCAAGAAATTGACCTCTGTCTGCATCACCAATGAATAAACAAGTTTCATGAATTAGATGTGTTGGGCTATATTTTGTATAGTAGTGTTTTATGTACTTAAGTCCTAATTGGGCTTTAGGTTACTCTTTGCTTGTATTATATATACTCTGTTGATATGAAATACAAATCAAAGAAATCATTTACACAAAACTTGACATGGTATCGGAGCCCTAGCAGCCTAGCAACCCATATCATCTCTTCAGCCTAAGCAACAACAAGCTCTTTTGACTATGATAAACAATCAGGATCTTGATCAGATGACAGGTGAGGCCTCGACTATTTCTTGGATCACAGACACCGGTGCCTCACATCACATTACCGGGACTGATTTGTGCTTGATCGATATCCGTACTATTTTACCTTGCCCTGTTGGGTTGGCAGATGGGCAACAAGTGGTTGCCACCGAAGAGGGTCGTGTGTTTCTCTCCGGAGATTTGATTCTTGAGCATGTGTTATATGTTCCATCTTTACATTGCAATTTAATTTCGGTGTCGCAATTGACCGATAATTCTAATTGTATTTTACAATTCACTAATTCTTTATGTGCTATATAGGACCAACGTTCGGGGAGCCTGATTGGAGTCGGTGTAAGGATGGACTCTATTATTTCAAGGGGATTCCTAAAGTGAGTACGGTGACAGTTCCAGAGGTCTCTACTTTAGAGCTTTGGCATCGTCGATTGGGGCATCCATCAAATCGAGTTCTCAAGTTAGTTCCTCCGGTTAAACAAAGTAGTACTATTGCTAGAAAGAAATTAAAATAAAGCTTGTGGTGTGTGTCCGCAAGCAAAACAAACTAGTGATAGTTTTCCTGTTAGCGATAGCAAAGCTAGTAGAATTTTTGAGTTATTACATTGTGATTTATGGGGTCGGAATAGTATACCGTCCTCTAGCGGTGCACATTATTTTCTGACAACAGTGGATGATTTTTCTCGTGCCGTTTGGGTGTATTTGTTGCATTCAAAAATTGAAGTTTATAAAGCTTTTCGTTCCCTTTTTGCTATGATTTTGAGCGTCAATTTGATACAACTGTCAAAATTGTGAGAAGTGATAATGGGACAGAGTTTAAATCCATTTTTGATTATTTTGATGAGAGTGGTATTATTTTTCAAACTTCTTGCGATGGGACACCCCAACAAAATGGTAGAGTTGAGCGAAAACACCAACACATACTCAATGTCGGTCGTGCCTTGATGTTTCAGGGTAATTTACCGATTTCTTTTTGGGGAGAGTGTATTTTAGGGGTTGTTTATTTAATTAATCGGACTCCTTCGGGATTGCTACAAAATAAAGCCCCTTATGAAATTCTATGCGGTACGGAATCTAGCTTTGATCATTTGCGAGTCTTTGGCTCTCTTTGTTTTGCTCACAATCAAAAATCAAAAGGGAACAAATTTTCTCCACGGAGTAGGAAATGTGTGTTTGTGGGCTATCCTAATGGCAAGAAAGGGTGGAAGTTGTACGATCTCAATACGAGTGACATATTTGTTTCTCGTGATGTCAAATTTCATGAGAAGGTGACCCTACTCTACAATGTGCCGGGCATGATGAGGGTGATGCTAGTTTTTTGGATGACATGGAGGAGGTGTTGCAAGCTTCCCCACAAGAGGATGTGGTTGCTGCCACAGGTGGGTTGCGGCAGGGGGTTGAGGTCCACCGTCAGCCTGTGTAGCAAGCTGCCAATGCCGCACCAGCAACACAACAACGTGCCACAGCCGCAACAGCAGCTCCACCAGCAACTCAGCAGGCTGCCACTGCTTCCCAGCCTACTACCGAGCTGCTGTCCGAGCCCATACAACAGGTGTAGCAGCCCCGACCTACAGTTGTTGATGACACGGTTGAGTTGGGCTGCGGTTTACGTCCTAAGCATCCCTCGGTTTTTCTGAAAGATTATGTCACACCCAATGTTCACACTATGAGTCCATCCCCAAGTTCACCGTCCCCTTCTAGATCTTCAGGTAATCCCTATCCTATTGCACATTTTGTGGATTGTAGTAATTTTTCTATGCGACACCGTACTTTTATTGTAGCTATTCTTGACGGTCATGAGCCTCGTTCTTTCAAAGAGGCCATGAAGGATGCTGGTTGGCGAGAGGCGATGCAAAAGGAGATAGGTGCTCTTGAGGCAAATGGAACATGGGAATTGGAGGAATTACCTCACGGTAAACGAGCACTTGGCTGTAGATGGGTGTATAAAATCAAATATCATGCCGATGGTACTATTGAGAGGTTGAAGGCTCGTTTGGTTATTTTTGGTAATCATTAGGTTGAAGGGATAGACTACAATGAGACATTTGCTCCTGTAGCAAAAATGGTCACCGTTCGTGCGTTTTTAGCCGTTGTCGCAGTTAAGAATTGGGAACTGCATCAAATGAATGTTCACAATGCCTTCTTACATGGAGACCTAGATGAAGAGGTTTATATGAAATTACCTCCTGGATTTACAGTGGCTAAACCAGGGATGGTGTGTCGCTTGAAAAAGTCCTTGTATGGTCTTAAACAAGCCCCGAGATGCTGGTTTGCTAAGTTAGCTGCTTCCTTGAAGAAGTATGGTTTCCTTAAGCCATATCCAGATTAATCCCTATTCACTCCGACTCACGACAAGATTCAGCTTAATGTACTTGTGTACGTCGACGATCTAATCATCTTTGGTAATGATTCTTCCGCAATTACATCTTTTAAACGATATTTGGGTGAATGTTTTCATATGAAGCATTTGGGGATATTGAAGTACTTTCTTGGTGTTGAGGTGGCCCGGAGCCCTAAGGGCATTTATTTATGTTAGCAAAAGTACACACTTGATATTATTGTAGAGGCAGGTTTGTTGGCCTCAAAGCCTTCAATCGGGATTTCCTATCGAGCAAAACCACACTCTTGCTCTCGCTAAGGGTGAGGTCCTTGCCGATCCAGAACGATACAGGCGGCTTGTGGGACATTTGATTTACTTATCTTTCACTCGTCCTGACCTGGCCTACACCGTGCACATCTTGGCGCAATTCATGCAAGTACCAAGGCAAGAACACTGCCATTCGAGTCGTGCGCTACTTGAAGGGGTGTCCACGTCAAGGCATTCTACTTCGTGCTGATGGTTCTCTTTTCTTGTCTGGGTGCTGTGATTCGGATTGGGCTAGTTGCCCTTTGACTCGGCGGTCCCTCATCGGTTGGCTCGTGTTTCTTGGTTGTTCTCCCGTGTCTTGGAAAACCAAGAAACAACATACCGGATCTAAATCATCCGCGGAGGCCGAGTATCGGTCCATGGCAGCCATAACTTCAGAGTTGAAATGGTTGAAAGTCTTACTTGCTAGTTTGGGAGTGGCACACCCACGTGCGATGGACCTATTCTGTGATAGTAAGTCGACTCTTCATATTGCTCAAAATCCAGTGTTTCATGAACGTACTGAGCATATATATTGAGGTTGATTGTCATTATGTTCGGGATGCTATTCAAGAAGGGATTATATCTCCTAGTCTTGTTTCAATCGACAGATGAGCAACTAGCCGACATATTTACCAAGGCTTTAGGCAAGCGGAAATTTTTGTATCTACTTCGCAAGTAGGGCATTTATGATCTACATGCTCCAACTTGAGGGGGGGGGGATGTTTGGCTATATTTTGTATAGTAGTATTTTATGTACTTAAGTCCTAATTGGGCTTTAGGTTACTCTTAGCTTGTATTATATATACTCTGTTGATATGAAATACAAATCAAGGAAATCATTTACACAAAACTTGACAAGATGTTATACAAGACTGAATTTTATATATGAGTCTACGTTATTCGTATATATATATAATGGAGAAGAGTCCCTTCAATATATATATATATATATATATATATATATATATATATATATATATATATATATATATATATATATATATATATATATATATATATATATATATACTTTGTATTTCATTTTATTGATTTAAGATGTTACTAATTTACAAATCGATGACAAAATCATCTATTAATATTTAGTTAATGGTTATTTTTTCCATCAAAAATAAATAAATAACTTAATATATAAATTGATGATAAAATAATCAATTTTACGCCAATATTAATATTTAGTTAACGCTTATTTTTCTGTCAAAAATAAATAAATAACTTAAAAATTATTCGACAAAATTGTAACGTCGTGCACTAGTGCCATAATATATTACAGTCGGAATAAGAGCAGGCGAGAATAAGTATGGTAGACTGGCCTGGCGTACCAAATATATTAAGTAGTGGAGAGCACTAATTAATATAATGCTCCTATTACATACTTTAATCTATATTTATATTTATAATGTCTGAATGTTATTTAGCATGCATAATTTTTATTGGGGGAGGCAGAGTAAGTAACCAACGTACGAGTAATATTCGTATATTTATAATGTCTGGTTGATCTATAACTACGAACGTGTTTATTTAGTTGCTTGGTGTTGGGGTTCTTGTATGTCCTAGCCTGTCCACGACTCCTCCTCAAGACCCCAACCACCACGCATCCACAAAAAGACTATCTAGTTGGCCGAATTTCGTATTAGTCAACCTAGTTCAGATTAACAGACTAAGTACTTTGAGAGCGATGTAAATGAATAAGGGGTTTCCATTATCAAAGTACTTAGGCTATGTTTAGTTAACCTTATTTTTAATCAAATCATTCAGGTCATACTTTTATTGTTTTATGTGCAATTTTCTGTAAATAAATATTTCTAATTTCATAATAAAAAAATTTGGCATGTATTATTGTAGAGCACAAAATTAAAAACACATTTGTGACTTAGCTCATCTATGTATGGCAGAATGACTACACCATATTAGAATTTCCCCCTATATTAAATCTCTAAGACATACGATCGAGTATACAAAGATCCAATCTAATACAAAGTATTAATACTAGTATAAGTTTTCCGTAGACAAAGGCCACGAGGGTTCGAACCGAGGTCTCTTGCCTAGAAGTAGAATGGGCCAATGGGGTCATTGCTCCAAATCTCCAATCTCTAATCTCTAACTTCTATATTAGTACTTGTAATATCCACCATATACGATTATTCACATTGAATGTTGGACAACTTATCCCGAAAGCAATGCTAGAAATGTGCAGTGTATTAACTGGAAAACTAGTGTTATTATGTGTGAAACTAACACTACTACTAATAGTAGTAGTAGCTCTTATCAAATTAATATTAGTTGGCCTTTTGACTTTCTCATTCATAAAATGAAATAATAATTGTAAGTCCACTAAAATAGAGTTTACCACATCCACTAGCACCGTAGAGAACGACATTTTGACTAGTATGAGGGAGTGAAGGACTATATGAGAGGAAAGTCAGTCCAATTAGCTACATTTTCAAGCATATATGTGAGTAAATGCTTTAATTTTTGCTGAAATTTCAAACTAACTTCATTCCTTTCTACTCTTAGTACGGAATATTATTTTATAGTCTTGTTAAACCTAAATTAGTAATAAGGCTAACAATTGCAAGTGAAGAGTGGGATGGCAATATAAATAAATAAATAAATTATGTTCATTGTTCAATCATAATTCCTTTGTTTTAATGAAAGGATTCGACATTTCTTTCTTGAACTCAATAAGGAATCAATTTTAATTAACTAAATTTGAAACAATTACAAGTAAATAAAATTGATCAATCTGAAGGTGAATTTAATTCGCCTTACTTAAGCAAATAGGTGTTATTTTAGAACACTTAGACTAATTAAATCAAATCAAATTAGATTTGAACATACTATATCTTCTTCTGGCTAAATATTTTTTTTTTTTTTTTTGGCAACTAAAGAATCTTGTGTTGTAGGTAAGAGAAGCAAATATTGTTGAAGTATTCAACGCATGAAAGAATTGTTGACAACTTCGAATTGACAAATTCATTAGTTTCACACTGTAGTGCAACTGGCTACTTCGTTATTCGTATATTAAAATATAGGTTGGCAGGGTGATTGTTATTCGTATATTAGTTTCACACTTTTAAAAAGGACAAAAATAAGAAAAGAAAACTTACTTTCCATTCTTTGAGACCTTGGGCACTATCAGCATTGCATTTCTTGACTGCAACAGGAATACCAACACCAACTTTAGAAGGTGCCAATGTTGTTTTATCAATCCATCCTTTGTACACCCTCCCAAACCCTCCTTCACCTAACACGGAATCCGGTCTAAAGTTCCTTGTTGCGCTTTTTAATTCCGTAAATGTGTATATTTTCAAGTCTGGTTTTATAATTTGTCCTACCACTGGTCTATGTATTCTTGCTCCACCTCCAACACCACCAATGTTGTTACGCACCATTCTTGGATGGTTAAATTTGTTGAACTCTACATAATCACATATACAAATTAAAATTCATGTAAGTATTTAGAGAACGTTAAAACTATGTATACGATTATTTTACCTGATAAAGTACGTCTATATGGATAGTTTAGTTTAAAATGTTTCTATATAGATTTAAACTTAAATTTGAAGAACACTCATCAAATAAAAAAGTTCTCTTAAGTTTTTTTTATCACCTAAAACACTCACTATGATGAAGAATAATTGACTTGTGAAACAAAATTGCATAATTATAATAATAATCAACAAATGTAAGAAAATTATAAAAACTTAACATGTATGAGCATAGGAAAAACATTATAGCTTCCACCTACAAAATATCTCATTTCAAAATACTAACGTCCACAAAAACTTCAAGGCAAACCAAACCATAAAAAAAAGTAGTGAATTCCAATCATTGGAGAAGGTAAGCCACCATTTTTGACAAAGCCCATACTTTATGATTTTATGAACATATGTACAACATTTTAATATTCATATATTTACATAATCAAAGCTCAAAAGGTACATAAATCATTGATAATTTGGTTTAAATTCCTTTTTTTGTTTTAAAAACTAAGGATTAAACTACCACTTATGTCAATTTATCAAACATGTTATAAATCATTTTTTTTTTTTTTTTCTTCTTCTTCTTTTTGGGCACTAAAATCTTGTAGCATGTGTAATTGATCATCTGAAAAGAAAAAAAAAATATCCATCTTTCTGACACTTCAAGTTTCAAAAAATCGAAACGATAAAAAACGACGATATAAATAATCAAAGTATATATGTATATTATATATACTTACCTCGAGGATTATTAATAATGGGATTGCTAACTTCTTCTTTAGATCCCCATAAGCAATTTCCCATCTTTGTTTCTTCAAAGATACGGCGAAAGAAACAGATTAACTCCAAGATCGAGTTCGTGTAATTATTTTCCAATAATAATACAAGAGTAATGCTCCCCCAAAATCTAATACTAATACTACAAAAACAAAGGGGTGAAGAAAAGGAAGCAGAAGAGAAGCAGCAAAAATGAGAAAACTTTACGTTTTGAATATTCGAGGGTCTTTCCTAAATATTGATATAGTCTTCTTCTTTATAATATTTTTTTACGGAGTATTATTCAACCCAAATAAAACAAGAACAAACTTTATTTAATGTAGGCATGGTAGGTTCAAATTATATGGATTTATTTTGAGTTTGTATTTATGAAGTGGAAAGAAAATATTGGGGACTTGAAAGAAAGAAAGAAATAAGGGAAAACTAATTAAGGAGAAGACGTGGAATATAAACAGTTTAAGTGTTGTTGGAGAAGAACATTTACTAAGTCAACGAATTTTGTTAGCCAGGCAATAAAATCAGCTTAGACGCTGTTTTTTTTTAGCGGTTCTGCTCTATTTTGTCCTGCCCTAATATGCTCTGCTCTGTTTAAAAATAATAATTAATATTTAATAAAAATAATTATTAATAATTAATATTTAATAATAATAATAATAATTAATATATAATATTAATTGTTAATAATAACTAATATTTAATGATAATAATTAATATTTTATATTATTTAACACATTTCTAATGTTATAAAAAGAGTAAAAAAAATCTTTAAAAAAATCAAATAATAATAATAATAATAATAATAATAATAATAATATTGCTGAATCGGATCCAGAAGTTCTCGAATACTCAAGACATTGGGGCACGTGCTGCTACTCATATCTTCACTAGAATAAGGTTTGTTATAGCTAGAGGAGTGGAGGCCCAGATTGTATCTCGGCTTCCCATTAATTTTTTGTAGGTTGTATGACTTTGTCTTTTTTGAATGATAATAATAATAATAATAATAATAATAATAATAATAACACGATAACAACAACAATAATAATAATAATAATAACGCGATAAAAATAATAATAATAATAATAATAATAATAATAATAATAATAATAATAATAATAATAATAATAATAATAATAATAATAATAATAATAATAATAATAATAATGAAATCTGCTCTGCTCTGCCCTACTTTGCTCTGCTCTGCCCTGCTATGCTCTACTCTACCCAAAATCTCAAAAGAACAGAGCCTTAGCCTGTTTCAATAGTTGGCACCTTATTAGTGGACAAGATTCATCTTTGACAATGACTCGAGTATGTTTATTTTAATGTTTCCTCTATTTCGTAAATATTACTGTTTGGGTCCAAATAGCCTCAATTGGGCCGGTCCAGATGTTTTAATTACAAAGCCTAAAAGGCAAGGTTCAACTCTCTTCAAGTAAGCCAAGTCAGTCAGGCCCAGTTAGCGTGGCAAGCTTCAAGGCCCAATCCGTCCGATAAGCAGTATAAAAGCCTTCAATTGTCTCTTCTTACATTCATTCACATTAAGCCTCAAGCATTAAATTCTCTTACATAGTTTTCTCTCTCTCTTTGACACTGTACTGACTTCGGCATCGGAGGGGCCTTCCTTGGCACAACCCCCGAGGCCAGTTTTACGTGTGTTCACTGTGCAGGAAACCCTCGGCCCAACCATAACTTGGATCGAGTTCAGTCTTCAGCCCTAGAAAAGGGCTTATCCGAAGGTCTTATTGTTTTCAAATAGAAACAATTTGGCGCCGTCTGTGGGGATAGACATTAAAAAATAAGCCAAAATCAACCAATCTTAGCTAAAAAATGACTAAGAGTGGTAAAAGTGCCAAGAGTACTAAGAAGAACGATCCTTCCTCTTCGAGGAAAGGTCCAATTACGGTGGGAAGGAATCCACCTATTCCACCATCACCGGAGCCTTCTTCGTCTTCTTCAAAAGCTCCCTCTTTCTCAGAAAAGGCAGCGTTGGAGAAATCACTGTCCCATCATACTCACCAGCCGAGTAGCTCATATCGGTCAAGTCAGTCAAATGCGAAGAGTCCTCCACAAAGCCTCCATTCTCGGTCTCAATCGAGAACAACTCCTCAAGCGGGGCCCTCTACGGAAGAAGTGGCGAGAGTCGTCGCGGTCTTCATGGACCTCATGAAGGCCCAAGGAGGCAACTTTCCACCAACAACCCGTGATCACTCCCCTCTTCCGCCAAGAAACCTGAGAAGAAGGACTGACCAAGAGGAAAGTGGACGGGCTCCATCCTTCAAGGAGCTCGGGGATAAGTGGGAGGAGGACACTTGGAGGACAGAACAAGAAAGGAAAAAGAACCCTCAGTTCTTTGAAAATTCCGAAAACCGGAACTCCCAGAGCTACAAAAACAACAATACCACCTCCGCGTGGTAAGAGCCTGCTCACCTAAACATTCACAAACGTCTTGGCTCAAGGGAGATGAGCGTGCATAGTCGCCTCCCCTACCCAAAGGGAACTGAGCCCTATCCCAAGTCGTCACAGCCAGGGACAAAAACCACTTCCACCTCTCTGAGAGGGAAAAGTGAGGTCTCATCGGCTAGACACAAAGGAAAGGTCGTAATGGTTCCTACCAGCTCACCCTTCCAAAGCTGGATTCTAGAGGAGAATGTGCCAATGGTGAAACTCCCGGTGCATGTCACTTATGACGGAACTTCGGACCCGGAGGATCACATTGCCTCTTATGAGGGGCACATGTACCTTAACCCAAGGTCCGAGGCAACGTGGTGCAAGTACTTCCCAACCACTCTTAAGGGTGTTGCACAAACGTGGATCACCAAAGGAGTAATGGAAAGCTCAATAACTGGTTGGAATGATCTTTCCAACAAATTCAAGAGCAAGTTTTCTACGGCAAATCGCCGAGAGAAAACGACTATAGAACTGATGTGTCTACAGCAAGGGGAGGACGAGGGCCTCCTAGACTATCTGACTCGCTTCAGTAATGAGTCGTCTAAAATCACAAGTCTGGACCAAGGGCTAATCATCTTCGCACTACGGAACGACCTGCAAGTTGAAAAGTTCTTTGACTTCATGGTCATGCATCCACCGCAGACCATAGAGGAAGCTCTGGATGCCTCAGACAAATTCATCCGAGCCGAAGAATGGAACAAAACCAAATCCCAATTCCAATCCGAAGCTAGGAAGGCAAAAGGACAGCAGTTCGAAGGCCAGGGCCAGAGGAAAGGGAAGGCGAAAGCCTCAGAACCGTCCTTGGCTACTGAGCCGAAGAAAGAAAAAACCCCATTCTTGGGGAGATATGAATCATAAACTCCTCTTGCCCTTCTACGTGCTAAGATCTATAGCATAACGAAGGATGAGCAGAAGTACAAAAGGCCGAGGCCACTACCATCGTGGCAAAAGCAGAAAAACAAGGACCGATGGTGTGAGTTTCATGAATTGCCTGGGCATCACACCGAGGATTGTATCCAGCTGAGGGATCAGATTGAGGATATGGTCCGAAAATGTTACTTAAAAAAATATCTCGCGGACCGCCGCGAAGAGAAAAAAGCAGGAAAAGATTCTCGGCAGGAACTGGATTTCCCCCAGAAAAAGTACAAGCCGCAAGGCAAAGACAATCTTGATATCCTTGTCATTTCTAGAGGAACCTGCTCTCGGAATGCGTTAAAACGCCACTTGAGGGGCTTGAACCATCAAGTGAATCATGCTGACATCCGAGCACCCCAATCTCCGGTGCCGAACATCACGTTCACAGCCGAAGACTGCCGGGGGTGGCATACCCCCATTATGTCTCGCTGGTAATTATTACAGGCATCGCGAACCACAATGTCTGGCGAACACTTGCCGATGGTGGTAGTGGTGCAAATATCCTCTTTCGGGGAGCCTTTGACCAGCTGAAGTTGGAGACCAAGCACCAGACTCCAGTACCCTTGTCGGTATCTGGATTCAACGGTTCTTCAACATAACCTGATGGAAAAAATTCTCTTCCTGTCACCGTCGGCAAAGGCCGAGCAGCCCGAAATATCATTGCCGAGTTTCTGGTCGTGGACGTTCCGTCTGTGTACAATGTAATTATGGGGAGACCCATAATTCACGAGATTCAAGGAGTCGTCTTGACGTACCATCAGATGATGATATATGTCTCGGACGAGGGACACTCCGAAAGAATTCAGGGCAGCTAAAAGGAGGCCCGAAGATGTAACCACCTCAATCCAACCAAAATTCGTCGCGGCGACAAGGATGATGAGGAAGAAAGAGAAAAGGACCGATGCGCAAAAAAGCCTAAGGGCTTAAGTGCTTAGGCCCAAGGCACCCCAGCACAAGTAAAATCTTTGGGGAATGAAAAAGCTGGTTCATCGTCTGAGCTGAAAGACTCAAAGCACCAGCAGAAGTCTGGGATGCCTGCTGATATTGACAACAGGCCAGATTGTGGAAAGTTTGGTGCCAAAACTATGGAACTGGACCATCAGACTGAATCAATAGAGTTGGCCGAAGGGGATACTGAAAAATGTGTCAGCATCGGGCTCGGACTGGATCCGAGCTTCCGCGTTGAACTAATCTAACTCCTTCGAGACAACAAAGATGTGTTCGCCATCTCGGCAACAGACATGCCCGGGATTGACTCGAACCTCATCTCTCACAAGCTTAAAGTTAACCCCACATGTCGACCAGTTAAGCAAAAGAAACGGAATTACTCCGCGAATAAGAACCAAGACATCGCAGCCGAGGTAAAAATGTTGGGTTTTGTAGTGTCCAACGCTGCGCGGAAGAGAAACCCGCCCCCGACCCGCTCATTAATCAAAGCAACTAAACATGCAATCACATTATTAACAACATAAGAGAGAGAAAGAAAATAAAGACATTCTTACCCTTGACGCGTGCTTCGCTTGATTCACGAGCTCTTACTTCAAAGCTCGAGCCTCGCAAGTGCGACGGCCTCCTACGACTCACTCCCTCGACCCGACCCGAACGGTCTTAATCCTGAAGGTTAGTCGGGACTTGACCAAACAAAACTAGAGTATTACGAACTTAAAGGTTTTCTCACTTTTCAAGGAGATGCCTTTTTGAGTTCAACTCAGGTGATTTTTCCCAAACCCAAAACTTGGGTATTTATTGGGAATGGAGACTTGATCTCCCTTCTCCCATCAATGTGGGAGATTTTCATTTTTCCTCTATTTTAATAAAAAACAAATAAAAATGCAAGGCAATCAACAAACTCCAAGTGTCACATGGAGGGAGAGAGTAGGTGAGGACCACCAAAGGGGGGACCAACTCACCTTGCTCCCTAAGCCAAACCCTCAATTTTGGTCCCCACACAAACCCGCACCACCTCGCCACTTGGCTGGCTGGCAGCTTGCCTTGGCTGCCAGCTAGCGCTTAGCACCAAGGCTGGGCAGCCGAGCCAGCCAGCCCACGCATGCGTGCTGCTAGCAAGCCATGCATGCGAGCTGATGCTCCTAGGTGCTGCTATGCGATGTGGCGAGTGCTTGGTGCTGCTCGCTAGCAAGCACGCATGGCTTGCGATGTTGTGCTGTGCAATGCCAAAGCATGATGCGATGCTAGCGATGATGCGGTTGGTGCTGCTATGCTAGCAAGCACCCCCAGCCATGCATGCCCAGCCACACACACATGCCCATGGCAAGCATCTTGCGATGCTTGTGCTGTGCGATGTGCATGTGCTAGGCAATGCTAGGCACGCTAGCAAGCATGCGGTTTGGCACCTCGCCTAGCCCAGCACTCACATGGCTAGACCAATGCGATGCTACGGCTTGGCTCGTACTTGTCGCTTGCTTGATTCCACGTCTCGTCAAATTCTAAATCGACTCGACTTGCGACGCTCTAAGCTCGATATCCGACGTCTTTGTTCATAATACTCAAATGATTCATCTAATCCTTCGGATTGATTCGTCGATTCGGATCGGTTATTCGATTGGGGTGCGACCCGAAGGGTTCAGTCAAGATTAAGCCGTAATATTAATTATGCATTAATATTACTGATCGGAAGCAGCCTCCACCTAGGCATTCCGATCACAACCTCACTGAAGAATTAGCTTTCTAATAATCCGAACCCTCTATCGAAATAATACAGTTGTTGGAAGGACACCATTCCTTTCAATCTCCCATTTGTCCTTCCGAATAAGTGTGCAATTAGTGTATAGCCCTTTTCCTATGTCGCTTAATGTCTCTTCATGAACTATAAGGTAAGATTCTTCATCATCCTTATTACGTCTAGAAGTGTTTCTCGATTCCCGAGTTTGACTGTCAATAAGCAGATGATTTCTAAAATCCATCTGAGCACGGCCATGCATTTTCATAGTCTCGCTCTTCGAGAGGCCTTGTAAACAACAAAGACATATTCCCTATTGTTAATAGGGGAACATTCCTAGTCTTGTACTGTAAGCTTCCGTTACTAAGAGGACCTAGTCGCTTGAGTGTTGTTGTTATAATCCCCATTTACGGCAAACGTTTGACCACATCAA
Organism: Chenopodium quinoa; assembly: GCF_001683475.1. Lineage (NCBI taxonomy): Eukaryota > Viridiplantae > Streptophyta > Magnoliopsida > Caryophyllales > Amaranthaceae > Chenopodium > Chenopodium quinoa. The sequence goes on from NW_018742487.1 coordinate 375,109, forward strand.
AACGACTAGTACTCAAATAAGAGAACTTACAATACTCATGGTCGAGGAAAAAGGTTCTGATAGCTATAATGAGAAATGTACTTATGACGGTTTTTTAATCTCTTAAAGTACTCTCATAGGTCAATCCGGTACAGTTCCAAACTAGTACTTGTGCAAATGATTTATGACAATCATGTCCTCGTAGCACAAGAAACGGTGCTATAAATCATACTACACACTAATCTCAAGTGGTCATTAATCGTCCATCGTTTAAATGACCTTGATTAGGGATAATTTTTGATTGAAATATTCAATGTTCACTTAACAGGTGTTTCTTTATCCAAGACATGGTCTTGATACCCTGTTTTGAATATTCTCAAGAATCGAATGGACTCATTATTTAATTCTAAACCACAAATAAATAGAAATGGAGGATAAATTTACAGAAAATTTAATTGCTCGAAAACTGAATGGTTCAACATAGTGTTTTACATTAAGACATCAAGTTTAATTAAAACACATATACAGGGAAATCAAAGCCAATCTCCAACATGCTTGATTCCCATTGCCTCAACGTGCTTGTTGTGCTTCACTTGAGGCAAAGGTTTAGTCAATGGATCGGCTACATTGTCGTCCGTTCCATTACAAATTCTGATTTCACCCTCGGACTTCCATTCCCTTATCATGTGAAATCGCCGCTTGACATGTTTGACCTTCTGGTGTTCCCTTGGCTCCCTGGACTGAGCAATAGCTCCATTGTTATCACAATAGAGGTCTATCGGGCCCTTGATGGAGGGTAAAACACCAAGTTCACTAATGAACTTACGAATCCAAACTGCCTCCTTAGCTGCTTCCGAAGCTGCCAAGTATACGGCTTCAGTTGTAGAATCTGCAGTGGTGCTTTTCTTAACACTCTTCCAACTAAACGCTCCTCCATTTAGGCAGAATATGTACCCTGACTGCAACTTGGAGTTGTCTCTGTCAGTCTGGAAGCTCGCGTCAGTATAACCTTAAACAACCAAATCATTACTACCACCATAGACCAGGAACTTATCCTTGTTTCTTTTTAGGTACTTTAGGATATTCTTGGTAGCAGTCCAATGCGCATCTCCTGGGTCTGATTGGTATCGGCTCGTAGCACTCAAGGCATACGATACATCCAGCCTAGTACATATCATGGCATACATGATCGATCTAATAAGTGAAGCATATGGAATCTGGTTCATCCTCTCTCGCTCATCAGGTGTCTGTGGACATTGCTTCTTGTTGAGAGTTATGCCATGTAACATGGGTAGGTGCCCTTTCTTGGCCCCTTCCATGTTGAATCGAGCCAGTACTTTATCAATATAAGTAATTTAGCTTAATCCAATCATCCTTTTAGATCTATCTCTATAGATCTTGATGCCTAATATGTACCGTGCCTCTCCCAAGTCTTTCATTGAAAAGCACTTACCAAGCCAGCCCTTTACGGACTCTAACAGTTTAGTGTTGTTTCCAATGAGTAATATGTCATCGACATATAAGACTAGGAATGTGATGTCACTCCCACTGACCTTCTTGTAAACACTAGACTCATCTGGATTCTTGATAAAACCAAACTTACTAATGGCTTCATCGAATCGCAGATTCCAACTTCTGCTTGCCTGCTTTAGTCCATAAATGGACTTCTTAAGCTTGCATACCTTCCCAGCATTGCTTGGATCATCAAAACCTTCCGGCTGTGTCATATACACAGTTTCTTCCAAAATCCCATTAAGGAAGGCGGTTTTGACATCCATTTTCCATATTTCATAATCGTAATATGCAGCAATCGCTAGGATAATCCGGACGGACTTAAGCATTGCGACTGGCAAAAAGGTTTCATCATAATCAACGCCGTGAATTTGCCTGTAACCTTTTGCCGCCAGTCTAGCTTTGTATATAGATACATTTCCGTCTTTGTCTATTTTCAACTTGAAAATCCATTTGCAACCAATAGGTTTGTAACCTTCGGGAAAATTAACCAAGTCCCAGACTTGATTTCCAAACATGGAGTCCATCTCGGATTTCATGGCCTCTTGCCATTTTGCAGAGTCGGGGCTCTTCATAGCTTGTTTGTATGTTGCTGGCTTATCTCCATCCATAAATAGGATGTCTTGATCTTCGGTTAAGACAATACCAAGGTATCTGTCTGGTTGAGATCTTGGCTATTGCGACCTACGCAGGGTAAAGCAGTTGCATTGCCGGTTTGACACTGACCAATGTCATTAGCTGCTTCTAAAGCACTTTGATTGTCAGTTTTGTCAGGTTGACTTTATTGCTCGACCTCTCGAACTTCGTTGAGTTCGATTTTCCTCCCACTTGTCATTTTGGAAAGGTGTTCCTTCTCCAAAAAGACACCATCACGAGCAACAAACACTTTGTTCTCGGATTTGTTGTAGAAGTAATACCCCTTGGTTTCTTTTGAGTAGCCCACAAAGGAACACTTGTCAAATTTTGGGTGAAGTTTGTCAGAAATTAATCTCTTGACATATGCTTCGTAACCCCAAATCTTAAGAAAAGACAACCGTGGAGGTTTCTTCGTCCATAATTCATATGGAGTCTTTTCGACAACTTTTGACGGAGCACGGTTCAGTGTTAATGCCGCAGTTAGAAGTGCGTGTCCCCAGAAAGAGATAGGAAGTGCAGTAAGACCCATCATTGATCGAACCATGTCTAATAAGGTTCGATTCCTCCGTTTGGACACTCCGTTCCATTGTAGAGTTTCGGGAGGTGTCAACCTTGAAAGAATACCATTTTCTTTTGAGTGATCGTCGAATTCGTGGCTCAAATATCACCACCTCGGTCCGATCGAAGTGCTTTGATTTTCTTGCCAAGCTGATTTTCAACTTCACTCTGAAACTCTTTGAATTTCTCAAAAGATTCAGATTTGTTCGACATAAGGTAGACATAGCCATATCTACTATAGTCGTCCATGAAGGTAATGAAATAAAGACAACCATTCCTTATAGGTGAACTCATTAATCCACATACATCCGTATGTATTAGACCTAATAAGTCACTAGCCCTTTCTCCCAACTTGGAGAATGGCTGCTTTATCATCTTGGCTAACAGACATCCTTCGTAATTTTTAAACGACTCCAAGTCGAATGAGTCAAGAATACCCTAATGTAAAAGTTTCTTGATGCGTTTGATATTAATGTGGCCAAGAAGACAATGCCACAAGTAGGTTTGATTCGACTCAATGGTCTTAGCTCTTTTGGCGGTATCATTAAGTTGTCTAATCATATGTAAAACATGCAATTTTATTGAACATATAAGACAGACATTTCAAAAACAACCATTGTTTAAGTCTTGTGATCAAAGTAACCCAGTGTCCAACACCATAGATCAAAAGTATGTTCAAAAGAATGAGAAACAAAGAATAGTTAATTACAAGCCATAGACAAAATAAATGTGCCCACAAGCACGATCGAAAGACCATCTTTGTCGTCCGCTTGTAGTTGCTGAAAAGGAAACATAAAGTGAGTTACACATGGTATCCAATACCTATGAATAGCTTTATACACAAGTGTTAATGAAGATACCTGAGGCAGATGCAACATTCCTCTCCTCCTCATCCTTTCGGAAGAGCTTGCATTCCCTCTTCTAGTGGCCTTGCCCACCACAATAGAAGCATCGCATCTCACCTTGTTCTTGAACTCCCTCTTCAATTCCTTGCTCTCAAGGGCCTTTCGGTTGCTCTATAGGAGGTGGCTCGGTTATGCAATTACACCACCTCTTTTAAAGAGCGTGTCTCCTTTCCCGCAGCTATATGCACTTTAAGTGCATCATAACTCGAGTGGAGTGAAGCAAGCAAGATATGACCCGCCATCTCATCCTCCAATGAGATTCCGAGAAGCTGCATGTGCTTGAAGAGCCTAGTCATTCCAAGCACATGAGGTTGGAGGGGCATACCGGGTCTTAATTTGGTATTGTAGACCCTTGACCAAAGCCGACGCCTCTCCTTAGCAAGATAACCCACTTTCGGTGGCTTTATCTTCATGTTCGAGAGTGACCTAGTCACATCAAACACGAGTCCATCATAGTTGCCATTGTCACTCTTGGTGACTTTCACATTGACAATGTCCTTAAGTGCTTTGAGGAACATGTTCGGAAAATAGAAGGAGAGTTTTTCTTTCCAATCATCCCGGATGGAATTAGCCATTAGTCGTGAGACTTTCTTGCAATCGGAAGACCATTTATCATGAGCCTCATCACTCATGATTCCCTTAGAGAAGAAGCTTGGAATGGGAGTATCAAGACTGCACTCCAAGGAACAATTCCGAAGAGTTTTCCTGAGTTCCTCTTCTCATCCCTTGAAGTTGACCAAGTTAAGGCTAAAAGCCAACTTGTCAGGGAGTTCCAGGCACATAGAGATGTTGTTTTAGTTACTTGCAGACATATTTCTACAATTGAACGAATTCGAAATGGAAAACCATTCATAAACCAATAAGTTTAAAATTTAAAACATACATGCAAATTTTCAATCTTATTGAACATTTTATCCACGCATTAACATTAGTCCCTTTTAGGCGAGAATAAAATGATTCCAAGATCCCAAAATCAAAAAGTTATTAAGCATGCTTTGGCTTGTCTTAACACTTAATATTTTAGGGTAAGCAATCCAATTGCTAATAGCTCCAAGCTACTCTTGGTTCGATAAAACGTCGCATCTAATGCTTCCTTGACATTTTATCTCCATTGCCACGACATCTAAGGACTCCTTACTGATATCGTTGAGCTTAACCAAGACGACATGTATACCTAGTATACATTACGTTCCTAGGGAAGTGGTGATGCCTCGCTTTGGCGTAGCCCATGACCACGGGCATTAGTTCGGTAAGTGTCGTTCTTGGAATGGCAAATTTGGCACAATATTATAGGGACCTAGGGTTTCTATGTTGGTTGATTTAAGTGAACTTAATTAATCATCGCAACATTTGAAATCCTAAACATGTATCTATCATACAATTCAATCATATATAAACACAATATATATAAATCATAAGTATAAGATGCATTTGGCAACTAGCATGATCCCTTGAGTCTTCAAATCATCAAGGGTCTCCGATGCAACTTCTTTGGCTTGTCTTCTTAGAAACACCATCTTCGAGAAATCTCTGCCAACTATGCATCTACTAGCTACTACGACTAGGAATAATCTAAATATTAAGGTACAAAAATACACAACGGTACGCAGACCGTATTTAGATTTACAAAAATACATAACAGATCGCAGTCCGTATTTACTATCCTAGTCGGGCCCCACTAGTTGCCATTTTCACAAAACCTGTGAAGCAATATACATTCCATTCATTTATTCACTATTTTTGAATGGCCCATGCATTTTAAAATGATAAACAAGCAACAATGCATAACACGAACTAGTAACTAACTTAGGTGGTTAATCCAATTAACGCACCTAATTAAAACTAGTTAAAGTTGTTAACCATTTTATGTGATTAAGACGCAATTAGTACAAGAAATTAACGAAGCTCCTACTAAATTCCGCATCCAACTTAATTAATCCAATTAATTAAGTCGGTTAACCCAAATTTTGTCAAAATACTTTTGCAAGTGCCGGAGGAAACGAGGCCTAGCCTCATTAAAATAATTAAATAAAATAATTAAAACGGCCCCAATTACGCAAAACAATAGCCACAACATGCCCCAAGTGCCTAGCATCAAAGCCATGGGGTTAGGCTTGCTAGGCACTAAGGTCGTGGCTCGCTTGCCTAGGGTATTGGGCTGCCCACCATGGCTGCCTTGCAGCCCCTAGGTGTCGTGGTTGTGCGTGGTGGCATGCCTACCTAGCAGAGCACACCACGCTTACTGGCAGCACACGCATCGCAACAAGCTACGCATGCTTACGTGCATGTTGGTGCTGGCAGTGTGCTGGGGCTCACTGCCTTGCTGCCCAGAAACACTTGTGGGCACCTTTACACAGCACACACATCATATCCTCGCACAGCCCACAGCACCAAGCGCAGCCTTGCACACACATCGTAGCACCATGCACCACACTTGCACACACTAGCGCATCTACGAGGCAAGGCAGCCCATCACACCTTGGCAGTCACATGTGGGCTGTTTGAGCAGCCCGGCTAGCCTAAGGGCGTGTCTTGGGCGATTTTTCCTCGATTTGCGTGCACTTTCCTCGAGATTTTAATTTCCGATTTATGTGTAATAAAAAAAAAATTCTAAATTTATTTTAGAACCAATTTAGAGCAAAATAAAAATAAATCAAGTCCAACTTAGTTAAATTCAATTTCACAGTGCACAAGCCTAAATTATTCAAGAACCATTCTTTAAATCAATTTAGGTATATTTTGATGCTACAAAATTGAAGGGCTACACTCATAATTAATTTAACCAAATATAAATTAATAATGAGATTTGACCAAATTAAAGGGGTTGGAAAATTAAACCCTTTCATCCAATGAAAAAATTGCCAACACTAACTTGTGTATAATTGAAAAATTACATCTTCCAATATGAAGATTTATTAAATTTCAATAACAAGTTTTGAACTTTTAGGACTGTAATCAACTCAAAAATGATTAAATCCAAAAATTAGTTCAACATGGAATTTAGCAATCAAATTTCCAACCAAATAAACAATTAAAGATTGGATCATTAACATATTAGGGACTTCAAAATTACAAGTTCACCATAAACATTCACACTTGAAGCAATTTATTTGCAAAAATGTGAAAATTTCAAGTTTATGTGAAAAATTAACTCATCAAATTAAGCACCAATTATGACTTCATAAACATGCTTAATAAGGTTTATAATTGCAGTAGATTAGTGATGCAACCATACATTTAATCTACCTATAACATGCCATAATTAATCAAGGTTTAAAGATTTAAAATTTTTCGTCAAAAACGAAAACCCCTCGAAAAACATGTTTCTGGGTGGATTTTGGCTTCTGGACAACTCTTACACAATGGGGTATTGACAAAAACAATTTAGAATGTCGATTTCACCCAAAAATCACTATTTTTGAGTCGAAATCTGGGTTCGTTGGTCAAAATTAGTAAAATATGAGATTAAAACGAGCTTCTAATCTAATTAGAAAGCAAAACCAAAATTTAAATCCATTTTAAATCACCTCAATTAATTATTAGTCACAATAATTAAAATAAGCGCGGCTCTGATACCGCTGTTGGGTTTCGTAGCGTCCAACGCTACGCGGAAGAGAAACCCGCCCAAGTCGCGTTCATTAATTAATGCAACTAAACATGCAATCACATAATTAACAACATAAGAGAGAGAAAGAAAATAAAGACATTCTTACCCTTGACGCGTGCTTCGCTCGATTCACGAGCTCTTACTTCAAAGCTCGAGCCTCGCAAGTGCGACGGCCTCCTACGACTCGCTCCCTCGACCCGACCCGAACGGTCTTAATCCTAAAGGTTAGTCCGGACTTGACAAAAAAAAAACTAGAGTATTACAAACTTAAAGGTTTTCTCACTTTTCAAGGAGATGCCATTTTGAGTTCAACTTAGGTGATTTTTCCCAAACCCAAAACTTGGGTATTTATTGGGAATGGAGACTTGATCTCCTTTCTCCCATCAATGTGGGAGATTTTCATTTTTCCTCTATTTTATTTTAATAAAAAACAAAATAAAAATGCAAGGCAATCAACAAGCTCCAAGTGTCACATGGAGGGAGAGAGTAGATGAGGACCACCAAAGGGAGGGACCAACTCACCTTGCTCCCCAAGCCAAACCCTCAATTTTAGTCCCCACACAAAACCGCACCACCTCGCCACTTGGTTGGCTGGCAGCCTGCCTTGGCTGCCAGCTAGCGCTTAGCACCAAGGCTGGGCAGCCCAGCCAGCCAGCCCACGCATGCGTGCTGCTAGCAAGCCACGCATGCGGGCTGATGCTCCTAGGCGCTGCTATGTGATGTGGCGAGTGCTTGGTGCTGCTCGCTAGCAAGCACGCAAAGCCAGTTGCTGCGGCTTAGTGCTGCAATGCTAGCAAGCACGCATGGCTTGTGATGCTATGTTGTGCGATGCCAAAGCATGCTGCGATGCTAGCGATGATGCGGTTATTCTAGCAAGCACCCCCAGCCATGCATGCCCAGCCACACACACATGCGCATGGCACGCATCTTGCGATGCTCGTGTTGTGCAACGTGCATGTGCTAGGAAATGCTAGGCACGCTAGCAAGCATGCGGTTTGGCACCTCGTCTAGCCTAGCACTCGCATGGCTAGACCAATGCGATGCTACGGCTTGGCTCGTACTTGTCGCTTGCTTGATTCCACGTCTTGTCAAATTCTAAATTCGACTCGACCTGCGACGCTCTAAGCTCGATATCCGACGTCTTTGTTCATAATACTCTAATGATTCATCTAATCCTTCGGATTGATTCGTCGATTCGGATTGGTTATTCGATTGGGGTGCGACCCGAAGGGTTTAGTCATGATTAAGTCATAATATTAATTTTGCATTAATATTACTGATCGGAAGCGGCCTCTACCTAGGCGTTCCGATCACTTGACCTCACTGAAGAATTAGCTTTCTAATAATTCCGAACCCTCTATCGGAATAATACACCTTGTTGGAAGGACACCATTCCTTTCTAAAAAAAACTCATGGATGTAGGTTTCATTGAACCTTTTCAGTATCCGGAATGGTTGGCCAATGTGGTGATGGTTCAGAAGGCAAATGGCACCTGAAGAATGTGCGTTGACTTCACGGACCTAAATAGGGCGTGTCTGAAGGATTTTTATCCCTTGCCGAGGATCGATCATTTAGTCGACTCGACAAGTGGGCATGCCCTGCTTAGTTTCATGGACGCATTCTCGGGTATCATCAGATCTTCGTGCATCCCGATGACCGAGCAAAAACGACCTTCGTTACAAGCGCCTGGGTGTATAACTATAAATTGATGCCCTTCGGATTGAAAAATGCGGGGGCAACATATCAAAGGCTGGTTGATTAGGTCTTCACCGAGCTAAAAGGCTGCAATATGGAAATCTATGTTGACGACTCGATCGTCAAAAGCAATAAGGACAAAGACCATGTTACGGACCTGGCCGAAACCTTTAGCACCCTTAGAAAGCATCAAATGAAGCTGAATCTGAAGAAGTGTGTCTTCAGCGTGAAGTCAAGCAAGTTCCTCGGCTTCATGGTCAACAAAAGGGAGCACTAGTAGAAAAAGTCAAATGAGCATCGCAAAATGCGTACCGGTTTTTAAAAACCGGTGCGAAAAAAAATAGGCGGGATTGAGGGAAAGAGTTTTCGCACCGGTTCAAACCAAACCGGTGCAAAAATGAGTTAATCACACCGGTTCGAACCGGTGAAAATATTAATGTTAATAAAAAAAAAGCTCGGCCTTTTATCTTCTTTCTTTCTCTTTCCTCGATCTCTCCTCCTTTCTCATATACCACTCTCTCATCTACAACAATAGAGGCTCTTTCCTCAAACTCCTTTTCTCTCCTTCTCCATAACCGCCGCTTTCCCTTTCCTTTGCTCTCTCCTTCGATCTCCATCTCCATAACTGCGCCGCAAGCAAAGCCGCTCTTGTTCTCCTTCTCAGTCCGAAATCGGTGTCATTAGAACCAAGCACAACCACCATCGCTGGCGCCGTCAATTTGAACCAAATACAACAACAACAAACTTGAATCAATTATCGATTCAAAAATCACAAATTCGAGGTTAGGGTTTCTGGGTTCTTTAGCTTTGTATTTTGGTCTAATTATTCATGTTAAATGCCTTGAGTTTTTTGGATTCAATTTATGAATTGTTCGAAATTACTGCTGGTCTTGGAGGTTTATGCGGTTAGGTGTTGGCGTTGTGGGTTCAGCAGGTTGTAGTGAAGGCAGGTTTCTGGTTGTTGTGTCTCGTGGATCCAGATTGGTTCTGTAAAACGCTCCAAGAGTCTCCTTGTTGACCTTTCGAAGAATTCACGGTGCTGGAGCAAAAATCTCTAGCGAGGAAGATGTACATCTTCCTGATGAGTCCCCTTCTACGAACTGAAATTGCTTGCTCACAGTTCTTGATAAATTTCTGTAACCCTTACCTTCTCTGTTTTTTTAGTTTTCTGATTTTTTAAAATTCTTTACGTAGATGCATGTTTAAGGTGGAGGTAGATGTCTGATTCATGTTGTATGCAAGCAACGCAAGTTGCTAGCCAAGTTGGATTTTGGTGATTGTTGGTAATTGTTGATGGTATTGTTGGTGTTATTGTTGATGGTATTGTTGATGCTGGTAATTGTTGGTAATTGTTGATGGTATTGATGTTGTTATTGTTGATGGTATTGTTGATCTTGATAATTATTCATGCCAGGTTGGATTTTGGTAATTGTTGGTAATGGTTCATGCTGGTAAATGCTGACGGTATTGTTAATGGTATTGTTGATAGATGGTATTGTTGATGGTCCCTGAATTGTTAATGGTGTTGTTGGTTTTTGTTATTGCTAGTACAATATTGTTGAGAGAATATCATGTGTGCAAGACAGACCTTAATGTGTTGAGTACGTTGGCCGTAAGTAGTTAGAATAATATCATCCATATGATGAAGGGACTCACTTACATCTTACATCTTCTCACTATGGTTTGCTCCAGTCTAATGTTGCACACTGACAGCTGAGGTAACACAGTTTGAGAAGTTTTAGGATGAAAAAAAAACCTTGATGGATTCATGGATTATTTGGTTTATTTTGATGAAATTTGCGGTTTTTGTTGATGAACGTTGTTGAAATTTACGTTTTCTGTTGATGAATGTTGATGAATGAAGTGAGGTTTTTGTTGATGAATTTCGGTTTTTGTTGAGGAATGATGATGAATTTTGCGAATTTTTGAATTAACTTTACTCGTAACATATACGGAGTAATACATGTCATGCATATAAATTGATAAAATCACAAGTTTTAACCTTTTTTTTATGAATTAGTTTCGGGTTTGGCTTTTTTTGATGAATTCATTTCGGATTTGGCCTTAATATTGATTATTCTTCTGATTTTGATCCAAGTGGTTGATGAATTGTCCCTTTAAATGCATACATTCTTTGAATTTTAAAGATGTGTTGATGTCTAACCTATGTTAATTCATGGCTGAAGCTTAGAGCTTCTTAGCTGGAGAATGAATCCTTTCTGTTTTCTAGGCGCTGGGCACTAGACAAGATTTTTTTTTAATTTATATCCAGATTATATGGAACAACACCCTTATCTTCTAATTTTTATTTGGTGGTGTTTATCACTCCTATCCAGTGTGTTTGGTTAGTAATGATGAAAGGATAGAAAGGAAAGGGGACTAGAGGTGAGGGAAGGGAAGGAGTTCAAATTTTCCCAAATATTGAACGGAATTGGCTTTTTAAAAGGGAAAGGGAATTTTCCCACTATTAAGTCTATAAAATCCCGAAAATGAGTTTGTTAACTTTGCTTCAAATATGAGTATTTCATAATTTTAATGCATTGGTAGTCGGGCTGCAAGATATGATATCAATCACCAACTTGCCATTCCGAGGTCCTATTTAGGTGTTGGGTTTCCTTCATTTGGTTATCAAACCCGAAGCCACCCATTCATTACTTACCATTATGTTGATTTAATTAAAGAAGTCTTTATTTCATAGCCTATTTCTAGATTGGAATAAGTACTTCGATTTTCAACTATAACATGATGTGGAATGTAATATCTGGTTTAGTATTTTTCTCTATACCAAAGTCTTGCAATTATATTCCTCCTGATATCCACAATTATATTCCTCATGTATTATAGTTAATTCACTGTTATTACATATATATACATACATATATATATATATATGTATGTATGTATATATATATGTATATATATATGTATGTATGTATATATATATATGTATATATATATATATACATATATATATATATACATATATATATACATACATATATACATACATGTATGTATATATATATTCATACATATATATATACATACATACATATATACATACATATATATATATATATATATATATACATATATATATATATCGGTACTTCAACTGGAGAACTATAAGAATAGTATTTTCAATTGTAATATGGTTCAGAGTGGAATATTAGTTGTTGTTTTTGTCTCCATATCAAGTCTTGCATTAATATTGCTCCTGATATCTATTTCTTCTATTACACATGTGGTTTACCTGAACTGTGCCTTCTCTCCCATCTTGTTTCGAAGTGCTTGGTATCTGATCCTTTGGATGCTTATTTCCGATCCTTTGTTTTGACTGCTTGTATGTTGGCCATTGATGGCTTAAGCATTCTGCTTTGTTGCTCCTACTGCATGCCCCTGCTATTGGAGTGTCTGCAGACCAGATGCTGCTATGCCCCTGCTGTTGTTCTGCTCTATAGCTACTGCTACTCCACTACTGTGTTGCTGTTGTTCGATCTGCTATTTTGGTCTTTCTAAATTTGTAATTTTTCATTTTTTTTTGGACGAAAATTGTAATATTACAACCTTTTTTAATGAAAATATGTAACTTTATATATATATTAGTGTTTCTATATCAATTTAAGTGAAAAAATGAAAAAAAAAAATTATTTTTTTATTTTTTTGGGGCATTATTGGCACCGATTTTGAACCGAACCGGTGCCAATTATTATTAATCCCACAAAAAAAAACGCGGCAATACACTTTTAGCACCGGTTAACCAATGCAAAAGCTTAGAATTGGATCCGGTTAACCGTTGCGAAATCTTAGAATTGGCATCGGTTTTGAACCGGTGCGAAAGTATTTGGTTTTTGGCATCCCACAAATCTGGACCGGTTCAAAACCGGTGCTATAGGGGAGTTTTGAACCGGTGCTCATTTACATTTTTCACCTAGTGGAGATTGATGCCAATCCCACCAAAGTTCAGGCAGCACTTGATCTTCCCGAGCCAAGAACAAAGAGGGACGTTCAACGCCTCATTGGGAGAATGGCTGCCCTGTCCAGGTTCATCTCTAGAGCCTCGGACAAAGGGTTTCCCTTCTTCAAAGCGCTAAAACTCCCAAAATCTAAAGAGCTCATCTGGGAGGATGAGCAAAAACAAGCCTTAAGCAACTCTGTGAGCATCTGGCTCAACTCTCGACGCTAGCACGCCCAGCTGAAGGAGAAACTTTGTACATATATGTGGCAGTTAGCCCGGCCACTATAAGCGCAGTTTTGCTGAGGGAAGAAGAAAAATTTCAGCAACCGATCTACTTCGTCAGTCACACTCTGACGGATGCCAAGACTCGCTACCCCCTACTTGAAAAAGTTGCATATGTAGTAGTGGTAGCCGCTCGGAAGCTGAGGCCCTATTTTGATTGCCATCAAATAGTGGTCTTAATTGATCAGCCGCTGGAAAAAGTCCTTGGCAAAGTTGAAAAATCTGGTAGGTTAGCAAAGTGGGCCTTCGAGCTCACAGAATTTAGCATCAGCTACCAGCCGAGAGCAGCCATCAAGGCTCAACCCTTGGCGGATTTCCCGGCCGAGTGTTCTTATCAAGCGACACTGGACGAGGAAAAGAAAGAGTGTACTATTTTCACGGATGGATCCTCCACCGTAAATGGTTCGGGGGCAGGGGTAGTCATAACCTCGCCCGAAGGCAAGTCCTTTGAATATGCACTGAAATTCTCATTCAAAGCTTCAAATAATGAAGCCGAATATGAAATAGCAATCGCTGGCTTAGAGTTGTGCATAGCATTGGAAGCCAAGCATGTGTGTTTAAAGACAGACTCTTAGCTTGTCACAAATCAGATCAGAGGTGAATATGAGGCCAAAGAGCCCTCAATGATAGCTTACCTTGCAAAGATCAAAACAGTTATTGCGAAGCTGAGAACTTTTGAAATCGAGCTGATCCCAAGGGGTCAGAACGTACAAGCCGATGCACTCTCCAAACTTGCAAGTTCAACTCTAACTGAGCTGAACCGATCCGTATATGTGGAGGTGTACCGAGAAAGAAGTGTGGAAGAAGCACCCGACATATGCTGCGTCACACATTAGCCGAGCTGGATGAACCCCATCCTAGCTTACTAACTTCGGGGAGAAATTCCCAAAGACAAAAACTTGGCTTCCAAACTGAAGAGAATCAGCTCAAGATTCATCATCTTCAGAGGAGAGCTGCTGAAAAAGTCCTTTTCAGCCCCACTACTAAAATGCGTGGGACCGACAGATGTTGATTACATCCTTTGGGAGATCCACCTCGGCATCTATGGAAACCACATCGGGGGAAGAGCCTTAGCCCATAAGGCATTGAGGGCTGGGTATTATTGGCCCACCGTGATCCTAGATGCTAAGGAGCTGGTCAGAAAATGCGAAAAATGTCAAAAATTCGCACCAGTTATTCATCAGCCAGCCCGAGATCTTCAACCGATCTTGAACCCGCTTCCATTAGCTCAATGGGGGCTAGATATCTTGGGGCCATTTCCCGATGCTCCGTATCAGAAAAGATGGTTGATAGTCGGCATAGACTATTTTAGCAAATGGATCGAGGCCGAAGCAGCCTCGAACATCACAGAGCAACTTGTCAGGAGGTTCATTTAGCAGAATATTATCACTCGCTTCGGAATTCCGAAGGTCTTTATCTTTAATCATGGGAGGCAATTTGATAATTTGCCGCTAAGGTGGTACACTGATCAGTTCGACATCAATTTGGCATATTCTGCAGTATGTCATTCGCAGAGTAATGGTCAAGCCAAAGCTGCAAACAAGCAGATTCTCAATGCTCTCAAGAAGAGAGTTAAAGATCAAAAGTCCAAGTGGATAGAGGAGCTTCCAGGAACCCTCTGGTCACTTCGGACGACTGAAAAAAAAGGCAACGGGACACTCACCTTTTGAATTGGTGTATGGATTCGAGGTCATTCTTCCAGTGGAAATCGACACTGAAAGTCTGCGGGTAAATCTCTTCTTCGCCGAGGAAAACGAGCAACTCATGAAAGAGTCCCTCGATTTCTGGAAGAAATCAGAGATTTGGTTCGAGATAGAATGGCTACATACAAGCAGAAAATTAGTAAATTTTACAACTGAATAGTCCATGCAAGACTTCTCAAAATTGGGGATCTTGTTCTTTGGAATGCGTAGCTGTGCAAAAATGCCGCATTCATGGAAAACTCTCAGCCACTTGGGAGGGACCCTATGAAATCTATGATGAACTTCAGCCTAGAACATACCGACTTCGATAGTTGGATGGAACCGAGCTGAAGAATCACTAGAACGTAGATGTACTTAAGAAATATCATGTGTAAGCCCTTCAGGGAAGATCAATCTATGTAACTGCATTTATTTGAATTAATGAAAGACCTTTGAGCCACCGTTTCTATAAATTTGGCAAGTTTCTATTTTTCTGTCTTCTACATTTTTGAAAAAAAAGAGGTTTCCATTCGGCACTGTCCGAAGTAAGCCCAGTTAGAGGCATAGTACTTCGGATTGCCGTCAAACCTGCCAAAACATGGAAAAATGATTTCACCCCCAAATTATCGCCCACCAGCGGCAATGTACTTCAGATAGATCAGTTCCTTGGGGCAAAGGGGTGATGGACGAATCTGAAGCATAGCCTAAGCATTGGCATTGTGCTTCAGAGGAGTTATATCTGAGGCATTTCCAATGATGGCCTTGTGTTTCGGATAGCCATTCCCTCGGATGAATTTTGAGAATCAAGAGAATATTGCTCTTGGAGTCTAAGACTTCTGAGCAACGAACTCATAGATTCTTCAAAGAAAATAAAGTATAAGAGAAAAGGAAAAAGGCAGAAACCTCAAAATCCGAATTATTACAAAAAATTTTGCCAAGGCAAAAACCTCGGTCAAATTGAAAAAGTTGAAGCAAGTACTTCAGAAACCTAAAGATTACAACTTCAGATTTCTAGGAGGGCAAGAAGTCCTCAGCCAAAAAATATTTCCAAGCCGAAGCTCAACACTTAGAAATTTTTTGAAAAAGTTCAAAGAAAAAGCTAAATAAAGAGTGCAAGGCAATGGAAAAGAGAAGTAAAGCAAGGCATCAACAGACCAGTAGATTAAAACTGAGAATTTCAAAGTCATAATACACAGAAAAACTACATCGGTAACCGCCCACAAGCAGAAAACACAGCTGCCGAACTAAGTACAAATTACTCAAAGCAAAAAATATAGTAGAGTTTTGTACATTCAAGGCAAGCTGAAGCAAAAGAAAGGCAAAAGCAGATACGACAATAGTATCAATTAAGCACACGTTGATTCGCAAGATTGTGCAGACGAATGCCCGAGTTCCTATGCTTCGGCATTGGTAGGATCAGCACTCGGAGTCTTAGAGGCCTAAGCACTAGCAGAAGATGAGGCAGGCTGAGCAGAAGCTTTCTCGGAATCTTTTTCTTTCCTTGCAGCCTCTTCTTCTTCTTGGGCCTCGGCTTCGGCTTGGCGAGCAGGAAAGCAACCTCAGCGGGACTGGCCTCGTTCATATGAGCGTCCTCTGGGTCCATGGACCAAGCTTCGGCCAAATCCCAATTAATCTCAGGATCAGCATGGAAGGCCAATCGCCGAGCGACCTTGAAGCCGTTCTCAAAGCCCTCTTCATACTGCTATTGGGTGTAAACCTGGACTTCTAGCAGTTTCTGAGCAGCCTTAAGTTCAACTCGAGTCTGGGCAGCTCTTTCACTCTGAGCCTTCAATTGGCTTCGGGCGTCATGTATTTCGGCATCTTTGCCTTTCAGCTCATCCCTTAGCCGCTGAACCTCGGCCTCTAAATCAGATTGCTTCTCTTTGGCTTGGGCAGTCTGTCCCCTGAAGTCCTTGACCATTAGGCGTCGAGTTTCAACTTCTCTCTGCACCCTTTGTTCAATTCGGGCCTTGAAGTCAAGAATGTCCGTGGCCCCGTACTCTTGGATCAGAGCATGACCCTCGTCTAACCTTGGGAAGATGGTCTGCTCTGAATCTTGGCAGAAAGTACGGAAGATGACATTCAGGGACTCTAGCTCAGCTTTGAGTTCAGAGGCAGCTTCTTCGGCATCTAGCCTCTTCACCTCAGAGATCCTAGCCTGACACTCAGCTTCCTCGGCCTTCAGCGCCTTTTCTCTCAGCTCGTCGTTCATCTCCACGTCTAAGAAGTGGTTATGAACGACCGGCATATATGAGGAACAATGAATAGCCGAAGCAAAAAATAAAAAAATAAAAAAATAAAAAAATAAAAAAAAAATAAATAAATAAGTAAAAAACTTAAGTAAAAAAGCTTAAGTATAAACAAGTGTACTTGCATCAGTAGCCTTTGGTTCTCTAAAAAGGGGTCTAGCACCCTAGCAAGTGGCTCAGATGCCCCAGAAGCAGCCCGTACAGTCCAAGTCCTGGCCCTTTTCAGCTCAGACATACTGGAAAGGTTGCCAAAATACTTCATGGCCGAGCTGCGCCTGGATTCAATTATGTTTCGGACATGCTCGAGGACAGACATTAGAGGGGGAGAACCGAACCCCATTTCTGTAGACTGAAAAGTCTTGAAGGATTCAGTAGCCGAAGTAGAAGGTGGATCAATGTTCCCGGCTTCTTCAGCTTTTTCTTCTACTTCGGTCTCCTTCGGACCATCAGCACCAAGACCCTTAAGGTCTTCACTCAAAATCTGCACTTCGTCCTCGGGGTGGACGAGTACTGCATCGGCTTCCCTCCGAAACTCATCAGAAAGTGGTTTGGCCACGTGCTAAGGGACGGAGGAAGGATTCTGTGTCAAAATGTCTCCCTCGGGAGGAGGAGGGGTCTTATCTTTGCTCGGCTCTTCAGTCCGAAGCTTCTTTACAGGCATGGGGGCAGCCTGAAATTGCCTAGGAAGAACAATTTGCCTCTTTTTCTTTTTGGGCTAGTCATCTCTTCATCTGATGAAACTTCAGAAGAAGGATTTGCTTCAGCTGGCTCTCCTCTATTCCTTTCTTCTTCGTCAGACTACAGCAGAAGGAATAGCGGGGCAAAGAGCAGTAGGAGTTCAAAAAGTTCCAAGTAAAAAAAAAAAAAATCCAAGCTGAAGCTCAACAGTTAGAATAATTTCAAAGAAAAAGCTAAGGAAAAAGAGCAAGGCAAAGGAAAAAGTAAAAAAAAAAGAGAAAAAATTCAGACAAGTCTGGAAGTCTCATCGAAGTCTTCAACAGACGAGCGTCTTCAGAAGCTTCTTCCTCGGCTACTTCTACTCTCGGCTCGGCAGTAGAGGTAGAAGGACCAGCTCACTTCGGCAGTAGTGGTAGTCGCAGCTGCTTGTTTTTCAGCGGAATCAAAGAGAAGGGATCGATTTTCTCAAACCAAGGCTTCTACGCTTAATACTCAACGGAGCTGACCACCTGAAGCCTTCTTTGGTGCAGGGAAAGGGCCCGATCTTTAGAATCAGTGATCTTCGGGGTGTTAGTGATTGGATTCCTCTTTTGACTGATCCCAAGGACCTCGTAATCAACACCCGAGTTTTCTTCGCTCAACTCTGAAAAAGAAAAAAGACAACGGTCAGCTTAACCGAAAGATATAAAGCATCAGAAAATAGAAAATGAATGAAAAATATTAAAGTTTTCAGCCCCAGCCGAATCCCTTATCGCCTTGGTACTTTCGGCTGAGGCCGACAACAGCGAGTATCTTCTCTTGGAAGATATAGTGGCAGCAAGGAAGCCAGTTGGTTGGCACATTTGCCATTCGGCTTGTGGCCTCGGGTGTGGCTTCTGCCAAAGAGTTCCATTTGCTTATGATCGGCATTAGTGAACTCATCAGGCCCGACGCTGAACATCTTAGGGTCTGGTTTCCTCAAGTATCGGGGGCCGCCGAAGATATTGGGATGATCCTTGTCTAACGGCGCTCGAACCCAGATCCATTGTCCTCTCCAGCCCTTATCCGAAGTATCATTCGGATAAGGTGGAAGGAACCCCCTTTCATCTTCAATTTGCCACCAGCCAGGGCCATGCCATTTATTAGATTGAGTGTTCGGCATTAACTTTTGCATGCAGCGAAAGTAGTGCACGCTTGGCTCAAGCCCGTAAAACAGGCAGACCCAGAGATAGGTCATTATTCTTCGAATGCTAACGGGAGTCAGCTGAGCCAATGAAATGTTATACCCGTTCAGCAACTTGACTATAAAAGAATGTGCGGGAAACCGAAGCCCGTATTGCAGCTGCTGAGTGTAAACCCCAATATATCCAGGTGGGGGGCGGTGAATTCGGTCCTCGGTAGTGGGCATTCGGCACCAATACCCATGCTCCTCTATTATACTGTAGAACACTTCAAGTTGCTCGGCAAAGTGATAGGTGGCGTCCTTTTCGACCCACCATGAATAAGGTGCAGCCGTCATTATGCCCTCATTCTCATGAACATCGGTCCACTCCCTTCCTCAGGAGTCAACGACCTAGATGCCGAGGCCACACTTCGGCCAGAGGTGCTAGCTCCCTCTGAGGCTCTGGGGGGCGTGCTGGAGATCAGCACAGCCCTAATTGCAACCCCCCTCGGGGTAGCAATAGCTCTTGCCCTGGCATTAGGGTTCTGGCCGCTCAGAAGTGGCATCATTGCCAAAGGCGATTCCGCCTCGGAATCAATTGCAGCACCTCTTCCTCTTCTTCCTTAACAATTAGTTCAACCTCCATTGGCCTTTTTCCTCGGTCACCGGCCATTTTTGAACAAGGGAAGTGCGAGGAAACGGAAAAAGGGGGGTATTTGAAAAAGCAAAGAAAACCAAAGAAATTTCGAAAGAAATTACCTTTGTCGGATGCGGAATTTGCTGATCTTTGAGTTCGAGGCAACAAATTATATCTTAGTCTCAGTCTAGTCACTCAACTAATCTACTCGTATAGTGCTAGTAGTCTACTTGCACGAGATTCAATGGTATGTGCTTGATTGCAGAGCTTCGGATTGCTGGGTGTAAGCATAAAAAGAAATCGGGTTAAGGGCAAAGATTAGCGAAAAAACGGGTGTGAATATGCGAAAGGAAATGAAATGAAGGAGAAGCGTGGGACAAGTGGTTTAAAAAACCTTCTAGAGACAAGAATTTTGGGAGTCTGTGCCACTAAAATCCCCACTAATCCCACTTCAATGATCAGCTGTTCATATTCTTCTCTAAATTAAATACCCACTAATCCATCCAACTTCCCCATTACTCCAAAAAAGTAACCGTTATGCCTCAATAACCTCCAAATTAAAAATGCTAATTAAAACCATTTACTTCCCTCTATTTGGCAAGTCAAAACCCGATCCGTCATTCTTCCGAATTGGGTCTAGGGGGCAAGTTGTTTGGGTCCAAATAGCCTCAATTGGGCTAGTCCTGATGTTTTAATTACAAAGCCTAAAAGGCAAGGTTCAACTCTCTTCAAGCAAGCCAAGTCAGTCAGGCCCAGTCAGCATGGCAAGCCCATATAACTTCAAGGCTCAATCCATCCAATAAGCAAAGGTATAAAGCCTTCAATTGTCTCTTCTTACATTCATTCACATTAAGCCTCAAGCATTAAATTCTCTTGCATAGCTTTCTCTCTCTCTCTCTAACACTGTACTGACTTCGGCATCGGAGGGGCCTTCCTCGGCACAACCCCCGAGGCCAGTTTTACGTGTGTTCACTGTGCAAGAAACCCTCGGCCCAGCCATAACTTGGACCGAGTTCAGTCTTCAACCCTAGAAAAGGGCCTATCCGAAGGTCCTATTGTTTTCAAACAGAAACAATTACTATACAACGTGTGGACCTCTTTATATTATACCCTTCATCTTTTTCATTTATTAACTAGATTCCGTAATAAGGATGAACATAGGCCGTGTTAGGCACTTCGTTAAAGTAATTTGCTAAACAAGAAGGTAGACCAAGTAAATAAGTAGTTTGACCATTCTAAGCGATTAGTCAAACTTTTTGGTAAATAATAGCGGTTCCCTTTAGCGCGCGGTTTGGCCTTCAATCTAGTATATTGTTATAGTGAGAAGTGTTTTCAAATGAAGGTTAGCTTAATAGTCCCCAAATAAATGTATTGTCTTTTACAGAACCATGCATTCTAATATTTGATCAACACCAATAGCGAAGAAATTAAAATCTATAGATATTAGAAGTTTCATTCTTTTATTGTAAGATACAAGTATAGAAGAGGTGGAAGAAATATAGATTATGTTCTCATTATTTCGATCAGTCAGAATAAGAAAGAAATGAACTTAGAATACAGGAAGCATATATAATATAGCAATAGCATTCTTACATGAGAAGATGATGTAATAAATATCTAAAACAACTCTTAACAACCTATAATAGATTTCCTATAATAAAATCTGGAAATCCAAAACTAACTTTTAGAAATACAATTGCAAGTCATGCATACTTTACATCCCCCCTCAAGATTGACTTGGGGAGAAGAACAAGGCCAACGTTGAACACAAGGCTTGACTAACAAGGCCAAATTTATGAGACAAAAAAGGATGTTGATAAGCAGGTATAACTTCAGCAATCTAGCTAGCTTAATAAAACCAAGTTGCGCTTGCACATTCGTCTCTCTGACATAATGTAATTCTCAATTTATGATATTTCATTCTCAAATGCTTTGTTCTCTCATGAAAACAAGGATCTTTTACAATTTATTGAGTTCCAATATCATCAAAGTTTAAAGTAATAATGCTTGGAAACATTGACATCCAAATCATCTAACAACCCATCAAACCAATGCAAACAGCTTCATTTGTAGTCTGGCTCAATAGCTCATGCTCGTATACCTTCCCTTGTTAGAACTCTTTGACACAACTTTCTGCTTCTTAGTCTTCCAAGAAACCAAGGCATTATCTGAAAACACACAATAACCTGTGAGAGATTTGCTTGAACTAGAACAAGATCCCCAATCAGCAATCCAGTATCACAATAATCAATCAGTTTCATGTCATTGGTTGAATGAAAAAGACCATAATTCAAAGTACCCTATCTTTAAGTATCTAAGAACATGATGTGCAGCCAAATAGTTGGTTCACTAAGAATAAATTGACTCAATTGATGCATCACATAAGGTATGTCAAATCTTGACCTTCAAATTCATGTATAATAAGAGTCTACCAATCAATCTTCAGTAAAATTCAAGACTAGCCATAACATCAACCCTCATATTTGATTTGCTTACAGTTAAACCTTTGGGAAATGGAAAAGGAGCAGACTAGCAGGTTTACACCATTCCATTTGAGCATCCCTAAGCATGTCAAGAACATATATACACTTCTCTGTTTCAACATAAGACCAGAAGCAGAACTTAAAATCTCAATACCCAAAAACTATTTTATCTGATGAAGATCCTTGATAGTAAATGCAAAATGCAAAGCCTGCTTCACTTGAACAATGAAAGCTAGATCGTAACCAGTAACTAATAAATCATTAACATAAGCTACTATGATTAAACCTATATTTTGATGTGATCGCTTAAAACCAATTGTTGGAGTAAATGGCTGTAAAAGCCTTGCTGGAGATTCCCTTGGGATCCTTTCTTTGTTATTACGAGTTTCTTAAAACAACTTTTGTAACCTCCTAATTAATGGTGCATTATGAAGGTGTTAGTATACTTATGTTGGAGGTTACTAACTATTCAATTGATATCATCAATTGATTGTTGTGAGACTTGTAACATCTTTGGGATTACAAGTAGTATATATAAAGCCATTTTATGGTTGGTAAGAGACACATTACATGATGTTGTGTTCTTCTTCTTGATTATTGAGCAAAAGCTTGTGTGACTTTAATCCCTCACCTTTAAGTACATACATGTGTGGGAGTAATGTTAACCTTGGGGAACGAGCCAGCCAAAACGTTTTGTACCTTGGACGGGCCAAATCTCGTTTTCAAGGCAGTGGTTTTCCGACGACATCACATACCCAAAATCTTCAAATCATATTTTTAATTTATCCTCCCTACTTTATTCATCTGATCTCCACTTTCTTTATTTGTAGCCTTGATATAACCTTTATTTCCTACACCAAACTCTACTAGAAATTTGCACAATTCCTTTCCTAAACTTGTCTATGTGTCATGTGTACCCTTTCTTACCTCAGCATTACGCCACATCATCATTAAAAGAGGTTTGGTAGTTTGAACACCAAACCTCATTTAATGGAAATCACATGTATAGTATTACCATCCTAGCTAGAAATAAATCATGTTTTACCACATTTATATATAAATACATAAAAGTATTAGAATGTAAAATATTAAAAATCCAAAATTATTTATTCTTGTCATTGTATTCTAATTTAATCACAATAAAAAAAATCACAGTTCTTTCAAAGCGTCTAATATAAAAAGGAAATTATTCAAAGTATCATCTCGGAGCAAAGCTCAGCTCACACACTAGCTATTATCTTTAAAACAATCTAATAAGCATTTTTTTTCCACCTAATTATATTTATGAAATTTTGTGTAGAACTACCCTAAAGATAAACTGTTTTGTGAACAACTACCCTTTTTATTTTATTATTATTTTGTTTAGAACTACCCATAAGATGACAAATGTTTGTTTAGCACTACTCATAAACGATTTTCGTCCAATTGAGCCATTTATGGGGCCCACTCCTACAGTTTCCTACTCAATTCTCTTCTCCTTCAATTCACTTACTTTCCCTCCAAACTCATCCAAAAATCTAAGAGAGAAAAATTCGAGCAATTCAACACAATTTCTCACTAAATCGGGTAATGTTGTAAGCTATTGTTTTAATTCTTAGTGTGTTTAATTGGTTTAGGGTTTTTAATTTACTTCAATTAACATTGTTAGGGATTCAATTAAGGGTTTAGGGCTTCAAATTAGTTTCGGGATTTTAATTTTTAGAGTTTACACTACACGAAAAGAGCAAACAACCCCCCCAAAGGCAACGGTTTTGAACCGTTGCCTATTTGAGGGTTGCCAAATCCCAAAATAATTGGCAACGGTTCAAAACCGTTGCCAACTCAAGCAATTGGCAAACCGTTGCCATTGACCTTTTTTTTTTTTTTTTTTTAAATAATTGGCAACGGTTAACCGTTGCCAACTCAAGCAATTGGCAACGGTTAACCGTTGCCATTGACAATTTTTTTTTATTTTTTTTTTAAAATATAATTGGCAACGGTTAACCGTTGCCATTGACTTATATTTTTTTTTTGGGCTGCAATATTATTAATATTATAATATTAATATTAATAATAATTATTATGATAATAGTAACAATAATTAGTATTATTAATAACAAAACATAAATAATAATTAGTATTTTTTTTTTTGGTAAGTAAGCAACTTTTATTATTACACAAAAAAAGAAAGAGGGCAAAAACCCTCAACAAGTACATCGTCAACCGCGGCCTTACACACAAGAAACACAAGAAACCCGCTACAAACGACGGAGACAAAAAACTCCACACTAGAAAAAAACAAGCAAAAATGCACAGCAAAACCAAAACACCACTCCAAAACTTCTTAGTACAAGCCATCAGAACACCAATATAAAAAAAAAAAAACCAACAGTGCAGCACACCACAGCAAAACGACAACAACACACAACAGCCCATCATCCTAGGAACTGACTGCAATTGGCACGGCGTCCCAGCAAATTAGAACAACAAACACACAGGCAGCAGTCCACCCAGGTAGCACCAGACAGTAGCACCAACAGCAGCAAATGGAGCAACAACAAAGACCAACAGCTCCACTCCAGCAGCAAAACAGTCCTAGAACACAACCTGTAGCAGGGACAGCAAACTAGGCAAGCTCTACCCTTAACAGAGACCTTTACACTGATCTGGCCAGAGACAAAACAGCAGTGATTGCAGCTCCAATCCTGCAAACGAGCAAAACACCACCAGCAGGCCAGCAAAGCACAATAAGATATATAATATGACATGATTATTGTTGGGGGAAAAAAAACCTAAAAATCGATTTGTACCAAATTCACAATTCTTACCTCAATTATTGAGAAATTTTGCAACGAATCCAGCAAATTATCGAAACAATATGTAAATTGTAGCAAATTCCATAAAATCGAATTGTTAATTGAGGTAAGGGAGAACGAAAATGGTGGAAGAGAACGAAAATGGCGTCTGTGAGAATGAAAGAGAAACGAGCGGAGGAGAGTGACAATGAAAGGGGAAATGACGGAATGAAATCCATCAGAGAGATTGTAATTTGATCACAAGAAATGAAATCCTATTTGTTACCTCAACAATGTTATAATTGGAGCAAATCAAACAGGCCATTTCAAAATCAGCTGAGTCCCTTCATCATTTAGATTTAGTAACAAGAATGATCTCTCAAATTAAATCATTGAGATCTTAGGGACTCTATATTGCAAAATCAGACCACGACAAAGGGACTCACTATATTGCAAATTCAACCACCACAACCCCAACAGGGAGTCACAAAGCATGTTATTGGAAACCAAATCAAGCACAACAAATTAGTCTAGCAAATCAAATACCAACAACAAAATTCACACACCCCCTGGCCAGCAACTAATGTTACTGGCAACCAATCAAGTACATACAAACCTCCTTCTCAATGCAACCAAAAAATAATCAATAAAGATAAGGGTTCAGAAATCGTCACCGGAGGAGGGTCAATTTTCCCCTCATTCTAACCAGGACCTGACTTCACCAATGCAAACACACACCAAACAAAGCCCAACTCAGCAGCACACAGACAGCAGCAAAGACAGAGAATAGAACCCAGCTAGCAACACAGCAGCTCAGAACAGCAAAAGAGTTCAAACAAAGCAAAACAGCTCAACAGACTGCTACAGAGCACAGCACAGCAGCAGGGGCTCACAGCAGCACACAAGGCAACCAACAACACCATCAGTATGCTACAGTTAGGGTTTCCATATCAAACAACAATCTGGTCAAGAGTTACAAAGACGTGATTCTCAGCTTATGTCTAGACACGCCACTAGTTAATACAACAAACATTGATTCTTTCATTCTTTCATAGTGTGATTGTACATTTGGGTGAATGTGTACAAAACATTCTTTAGGCCAATATGATTGCCTATGCGATCTGATTTTTGTGGATATATATATATGTCTTCTTGGTAATACAATCATGTTGATTCTTTGAAAGTAGGTGGCTGTTTCGTCATGCATATGTATACGTATTTCTTCTGCAGACGGAGGTATACTGGTTTAGCTTAAGCCT
This sequence comes from Chenopodium quinoa, assembly GCF_001683475.1. Classification (NCBI taxonomy): domain Eukaryota; kingdom Viridiplantae; phylum Streptophyta; class Magnoliopsida; order Caryophyllales; family Amaranthaceae; genus Chenopodium; species Chenopodium quinoa. Next base: position 401,144 of record NW_018742487.1, read on the forward strand.
TTTGTCAATTGTTGGTCTGCAATAGGTTTTTGTTTTCCAGATATAATCTACACAGCAATGCAGTTAAAACAATGTTATTCAAGCAAAACAGAATCGATAGGTGTGCTGATATGATATTGAGAAGTATGTTTGCGTTTCAGTACGAAGTATTTATAAAAGTTCCAGTATTATTCAAGCGTATTCAATTGATTAGATAACAGTACTTGTAAAACCTCCATTATTATTAAAAGCTAGGTACATCTGCCTCTTATTTTAACATCTTGTTCTACGCATTAACACAATTTACTTAGATGCTCTTGTAATCAAGGCGGAGGTGGAGTAATTTTGTGAGGATAATTGATACGAATGCAAACTGCAAAAAGTAATACTAGAGTATGATGAACAATAAGGTCAATAACAAGAAGAAGAAGGAGATGAATAGATTTCAAAGCCGACGAAAAAAAGGAGGGCATTTTCAACATTAATCTCTATTCTATGCACATATACTTCGTTTGTACTCCATACTCTGTAATAGACTTGATCTATTTGCATAATTGCATGCGATGCAACACATGTTTTAAATTTCTAAATTTATACGAATTACGTAATAATTCCTCTGTTATATACTTATATTCTCAGTAGTCACTACATAAATCTACAAATTAACACCACGAAACCAGCTGATAACATTCAACCGTAGTTGATAGCAAATTCAGCAACACACATTTCTCACTTATCTTGACAATCCACGGCTTTTTCCTAAACCAATTAGGGGTACTCTAAGACCCAATAACCATGCTTTACATTCACATTATCACCCCCAACTCAACACCACAAAACGAGCTATATTTCGAGTATTCGTATTCCATCCATCAATGAGAGTTGAAAGCACTCTAGTAAAACAAATTTCTTACCTTTATACAAAGAACGAACTCGAACAAAGACATGCTCATACAAGGTTTAATACTATACCATTTTTCATGAAATTTGTTGCAAAACATTCCTTAAACATAGCATAACAACATGGAACAAACAATTTCAAGAATAATGGACCGAATTGAAAACTCCCAAATTCAAAATTTAGGGTTTTTTTGTCCGATTTTTCCCAATTTTGACCAAAAAAACTGCAAAATTATTTGACAAAATCTAATAACCGAATGAAATATTAAAGACAAAAAATAACTTAACAATTATCCATGAAGAATTACAGAACACAGCTAAGTCACCTCGACTTCTGCTGCTTCCCTTCACCGCTGCTGCACTGCTGCTCTGAGTTCGTTTCTGGTTTGTTGCTGAATTTCGCTGCCCAGAATGTCGCCTGATAAGCTCCTCTTGCCTCGTATTTCGCCTCCTCCTTTCCGCAATTCGTACCCCAAAAACCCCAAAAAAATACGGATCTGAATTACCCCAAAAAGGCGAGAAAGACGAGAAATAAGGGGAAGGAGAAACAGAAGGGGAAGGAGAAACAGAAGGGGAAGGAGAAGAGAAAGAGATTCAAAGAGGTTAGGGAGATTCAGAGAAACAGGGGGAATAGGGGAAGGAGAAGAGAAAGAGAGCGAAGGAGAGGAGAGTGTATACGGGTTTTTTTTTTTTTTAAATTGGCAACGGTTAACCGTTACCAAACTGTACGGTTTGGCAACGGTTTGCCAACCTCTATCCCTTTTTTTTTAAAAAAAAAAAATAATAATTTAATCAATTGGCAACGGTTAACCGTTGCCAATTTAAAAAAAAAAAAAAAAAAAAGGGGTAGAGTTGGCAACGGTTTTCATGAACCGTTGCCATAGGGGGGTTGCCTATTTCTGTTTTTCTACTAGTGTTAAGACTTGAATTGAATTAGGGGTTTTGCTTATTTCGTCAATTAAAAATTTAGTGTTCTAAACTGAGCAATAAAAAATTAGGGTTTCCCATATGTTCAACAATTTATAATTTAAAGGCCACAAATTTCATAGGAATTACTACGAAGTACATTGTACCTCGTTCATCCTTGTTTTTGTTTAGCATTTACTTTTCCTTTCCCTTTAACCATTGATGTAGTTTCACCCTCTGACATGGAATTACCCAAAATAGCAAGAAGATGAATAGTAAAAAGAGAGACATCAAAGAAAAGGGTTTTAGGTCCTGTCAATTTTCTAAAAAGGGGATGAATTTGGATATTTGCTTAGGTCATCAAATTAAGATGATGAAAGGTGAAAGGTGGAAGGTCAAAGAAAAGGGGTAAAAATGGAGGGAAAGTAAAATAAGGAAGAGAAAGGTAATTGAGAAGGGTAGTTAATTGGGTGGGTAACCGTAGGAGTGGGCCCCACAAACAGCTCAATTAGATGGAAATTATTTATGGGTAGTGCTAGATAAACATTTGCGATCTTACAGGTAGTTCTAAACAAAATTAAAAAAGGGGGGGGGGGGTAGTTGTTCACAAAATAACCTATTTTTAGGGTAGTTCTACACAAAATTTCCTTTTATTTATCCAAAACCTAAACTCCTACATTGTTTTTATAGTTTGAATTAATTGTACTTCCTCCAATTTATGTTAGTTGACACATTACATTTAGGCACGTTTGCCAACGCATACTTAATGTGAATATCTTTAACAATGTATTAGTAAACATCATAAAAATGTGGTATTTGAAAAATAAACGTTGAGATGAATCTAACAAGACCAACATGTCTGTGTTTTTCTCCAACACTGAATCACAAAAAAGAAGTCAAACTAAGTTATGAGAATATTGCAAAAAGTCAAAATGTATCGACTAAAAGAACTGAAAGAAGTAATATTATTAGTAACTAGTTTTTGGCCCAGGCAATGCCTTAGGTCAATATATGTATATTATAAATGAAGTTTTATAATAAAAAAAAATATGTAATAAAATACAAATATAGATTAAATTAGTTATATTTGTTGTAAATAAAGGAGTAGTCTAGTATAAGTAAGATAAAAAAGATGAAAATTCTAATGTAGTCTTACGACTTTTGACCACCACAATTTTTTAAAATGGGCGGCTGAGATTATTTGTTTTTTGATTTATTTTTAATTAGTAATTTTAATTAAAAAATCATTTTTTAATTACTTTATACATTTTTTTATTTCTAGAATTTCAAAAATATTAAAAAATAATTTCTGGAAGATAAAAATATATTTAAAATTATTAAAAAAATTATTTTTAATTAAAATTACTAATTAAAACTAAATCAAAAAACAAATAATCTCAACTGTCCATTTTTAAAAAATTATGGTAGTCAAAAGTCATAAGACTACATTAGAATTATTTTCAAAAAGATAATCTCACAAACAATGGAACAATGTCGGTGTGTCGTGATGCAAATCACTGACTTGAAAACGAATTTCTGGCGCAACCAAGGTGCTCAATTGTATTCGCCGCCACGTTCGCTAAGGCTAACACACCCCCTTCCACACAATGACACTTTTGGGTGGAAGGTTTAAGTCAAGTAACTTATGCCCAATAGAGAATGCGTTTAGATTATTGTGCTTGATGTATTTTACAAGTGTAAAAATCAGAGAAAAAAAAAGGCTTCTTCTATTTATAGAGAAACATGAAAGAACATAGAAGAACAATCCTAAGCATCAAGGGAGGTGAATAATCACCTTAAACATCCTCTTAAATGGGGGGTTATGAGAGTTACTTATCAAGATTGTGGTGATCAATCACCTTAAACAACCTCTTAAATTGGGGGTTATAAGAATTACTCAAGATATAAAGTGAGGGAATCTAAAGATCAAACCGTTAGAGTCCAACAGGCCAACACGCATCCGATCAGGCGGTTGAATTCCCTTACTTTATTCCAACAACATTTACTTCAGTACTCGTGCTATTTAAATATATTTTTCCAATCATTATTGAACATCAAAATATTATCCAATATTTAGTATTTAAAATTATTAATTTGCTTCGTTCGCCTACAAGTTTATGAATATAATTAACTCTTTTTAACAAAACATTGTAGATATGAGATGTGTCATTGGAGTAGTGGTTGAAGTTAAAGTATAATAAGCATGAGGTTATAGGTTTGAACATTAATGCTAACAATTCATTATTTTTTTTAATGAATTATAGTAATTGTATGACATGTCGCCTCATCATCTGCCTAATCATGATGACACGTTGTAATACCCCAAATTCTTAATTATATTTAGTCAACGATTTTTCTAATATAAACTTTTAAATTAATTATTATTTTCAAATTTATATGTTATAGTAATAAATTTTATAATTATTATTTTCTATTTTCGGATTTTAAAAAAAAAAAAGAAAAAAAAAAGAGAAACTGATTTCCTAGAATTGGTTTTATCAGATTGAAATAAAAAACAAATTCTATTTGAAAATCAATTCTTATCTTGTAGACCTTCTGGATAAATCCACCTTCACAATACTAAGTTTATAAATGCCCAATCCCACACACCTAGATTGCTGTGAGAAATACTAGCTCCAAGAAGCTTTCTTTTCCCTCAAACCTATTCTTCTTTAATTTGTGTCATCTGCTAAAACACCAACCATAATTGATTGAGTATAGTGGTAATCCATGGTTCTTCTTCACTTTCATCCTTCTTCATAATAATTATCAGCCAACCCACTACAAACTACGCCTTCGTTCATTGACCTTGAGTTATATTTCTATGGTTTCTTCCGATTCATAGATTAAGGAGTACGATTTTTATTTATTTTTTTTTTTTTTAAAAAAAAAAAAGGTTTTTGTTTCTGGTTTTCCGTAATTGTAAGACGATTCTTACAATTACAGACATATGATTAGGCGTGCAAAACTATGGTGGGAAAGATAAGTAATTATTTTATAAAGTTACAAAGAGTTTGGCAGACTTTTTTTTTTAAAAAAAAAAAAAAAGAAATTTACTTTCTCCTTCTTACGTAATGATGCACTATTAACGAGCATCAAGTACTAATGATGTTGCCTACCTATTTCGATTAGTATACTAAGACTAACTTGGACCCATTTATTTGTAGATGGAGGAGACTACTAGGTGAATGTTTCGGAGGTTAATTACCCAGAAATTTTACGCACGATCAAGGTAATTTTCAATGTCGATCATCTTTAGAATCCCGTTAGGAAAATTATTTTGATTTATTGTATGTGCTTGTATGTGATGAGTGCATTAATTATCGTATGATACTATGGGGTCATATTTTTGATACTTTTATATTTTGTGTACTAGTATAAGTATTTTCGAAAATTTGATTAATTGGTATCGTATGAGTTTTTTTTTTAAAATAATTAAAATCTTGGGAACGGGATGATTGATTATATGTAATTGATGGTCTTCAAGGCCTATTGGGAAACGAGTTGTAACTAGTATGTCATGTAGAATGACTATGTTCTAATAATACTGAAATTGAAATATTGTTACTTGGGATTAAATTGATTTGTGCAATACTTGTGTGCAATGTGATCGGGCAATTTAATCTAATAAAATGAACATTAAATTTAAGAAGGGAAATGAAACCCGAAAGGGGTGAAGAACAAGTTGCTCACTAGTAGTTATGGAGGCTACTAGTTGGTTTGAATTAACGTATATTGCTGTCAGTCTTCCTCCTAATCACTGGGCATTAGTGAGGGGTGAGCACACTAGGGACATTCTATTTTAATTTATGGCCATTTGGGGTTACGTGCGACTCTCTGTAAAGTAGGTGGTGACAGGGAGTCCCGGCTTACTGGCGTTCTCTTTCTCTTTCTTAATAATAAGTAATAAAAGTGTTACGTGACAATTTGATATTGGTTTAGTATTATAATGTTTATTTAACTGTATTATGTATAACATATTTTCGAACTAAAATTATTTATTTTACGGGATAGAGTTGGAATTACTCAGTTTATCTGATTTTTGGAGTTTCCCTCTTTTTTTGTTTCTGATTTATTTTGCAGGTTGGTAAGAGGGTACTCGGTTACGTGTGAGGAGACGTTAGAATAATCACGTAGCTAAGATAATTTAGTTTACTTCCGAACTTATTTATTTTCTTTTTAATTATTGTTTTTTTTAAAGAAATTTGCAGTTTTGATGTAATGACTATTTTATTTTGCCACCACTTAGACCACTTAGTTATTAAATTGTATTTCGTTTTGCTTTGCATTTATTTTCAACGGAAAATAAGTGTAGTGGTAACACTCTTAGGGTTCGATGGTTGGGTTTGAAAGTTAAAAAGGTTACTCTTATTATTTTAAAAAGACTCGAATTTTGGGGGTGTTACACACATGGCTGGCTTATGTCTTCCCATTGAGTTTTAATATATATAGATATAGATTTAGTCAACATCATGTGGTGACCTTAATTAGTTTTAAATGATCGATATTATAACACGAAGTAACTAAATTTTATAGTCTATCTTTTCATGTTTAGATGCCATATCGAGTATTGATATGGATATCATATTAAGAGTTATTAATTATCGGATATTCGACCCGATAGCAATGATGGTTTGGATACTCGACCCATGACTACCCATCGTTGGTTAGCCAGCTTACCCTCCATGGCCTATTGGGTGCCAAATGCAACAGAAAAAGTATAGTAGAGTGAACCCAACTGTGTAAAAGTGAGGTAGCATTTGTTGCTTTTTCCCTTTTCTTGCATGACAAGATTTCAATCTTATTCTAAATTCCACAATTACTTTGTTTTTAGACACATTTTTGAAGCTCAAAATTAGTAGCTCAAGAACACTAAAGGGGATTCTCACAAATACAGCTCTACAATTCGCAATAACATCGGTTTGTCCTCTTTAATCTTTCGCAATTGTTATTTTGTTTTTCTAAGTGAAATTGATTCAATTTCTGAAGAATTCTCGATTGATTTCTGATTCAAAATGATAAACCCTAACCCTAATTGTTCCTTACTTTACCGATTGATTAATACCCACTGAATCTCGATTGATTGACAGGACATTTGTTTTTCTGCTATAATTGAATAAGGATGTTTCTCACCAGGTAATTTAATTGAGTTTTGAAACATTGATTGATTTATGTTGTAATTCCTTTCGAATCATTTCTGGGTTTTGACAAATCTCTTATTTGTTCATGTTGTTGCCAATAAAGGACTGAGTATGACAGAGGAGTCAACACCTTTTCTCCTGAAGGGAGATTGTTTCAAGTTGAATATGCAATTGAAGCTATCAAGGTATTTTTGTGTTGATTTTTTGTGTGTTAATGTGTCATTATCGTCAGATGGCGTGACCGGGATCATCCCCGGTGTATAAGATACGATTTTAGTGCTAACATGTTCTTTGATATTTGTCTAAATACAGCTAGGTTCAACTGCAATTGGGATAAGGACCAATGAAGGTGTTGTGCTTGTTGTCGAAAAACGTATCACCTCTCCGTTACTGGTACATTCAACTTACATGGTTACTAATTTTTATTGAGAACAATGTTAATTAAACCCTCTTTCATGTTTATTTTTTGACTCTTTAGAATGCCCCTTTTCCTGAAGTGGAAAGTGGAAACTTTTGCTGCAAGAGATCTTCCTTTATGTGAAATTTTTCTTGAATATAAGCTGTAACGAACTAGCATTGATAGATTTCCAGATAGACTAAATAGGATTTGAATAGTTTGGTTTTTGCTTGATGAAAGAAGTTACAAGGGCGAATGCGTAGCTATTGATTGGAAAATTGCTTCTTGAACTTAGTTCCCGATCAATAAATTCAAGTTAGATGTTTACACATAGGGTGTCGATAGGACTCTATACTTGGGGATGCTCTGGAGGAATCGTTGGGCACCATAAAGGCATAAATCAATAAATGTACTTCGTTTTGTTTATATTTATTTATTTTTGGTAAAATGTTTTTGCACGGTGAAAGAAACTATAAGGCGTATGAGTGTATAGCTTTTGATTTAAAAACGGCTACTTGAACTTGGTTCCTGGTCAATAATAATTAGGAAAATGTGTATACTGTGTATGTAGGATGTCTTTAGGACTCTAGAGATGGAAGTTTATATTTTCATATACAAGTGACACTTATTTGTTGAGAAAATTGGTGAATATTATTATTATTGCTGTTGGTCTTCTGGAAGCAAAAGTGTTTGCAGTAAAGATATTTTCTTCCCATAGATAATTTTTTCTTTGTTTGCTTTCTGGCCGCTTATTAATTAAACTTCTGCAAACCTTTATAGGCTAACTTGGGTTACTTCACATCAGTTCTACTGTGTAGTGAATCAATTTTAGGATTTAACAGATTGTTGAAGTTCCAAATTTCTTTCTGTGGCAGTTTTTTTGGCTCCGGCAAAACATCTTTATATTTAGGTCTTCCTCTTGTGCCCCATTCAAAAGCAAATTTATTTGGGATCGAATAATTGGGAAGGTTAAAAAAAAGCCTCTCTTTGGAAATTGGGTTGCAAGATATTGTACATTAACCTTATTAAGAGGCACCCTTGTCTAGTATGCTCAAGACAATAATGCAAGCAACATACAGATACTACCTCCGTTTTGTATTATGTGCAACAAATCTCTTTACACGGACTCCTAGGCAAAATTTATTTGTGAGTGTTAAATGGAGAGAGAAAGATAGAGATGCATATGATGAAGAGAGAGATAGAGAGAAATGATAACTTAAAAAGGGAATAAAACATTTGTTGCATGTAAAGTGTAACATCCACTTTTAATAAATGTTTGCACATAATATGAAACGGAGATTGTAGGAAATTTGTAAAATGTCTTTTCACGAAGAGAAAACTTGCTGGTGCAGTGTATTAATTACCAAGAAGTTTGGTCTAATTGAAAATGAAAGCAATTTCAAAATTGTATTAAGTTTGTTGTATTGATATTGAATGTAATTTTCCAGAATAGTAAACGTATTAGAGATCATTGATAAGGGTGGTTATTTTCTCTTGCCAAAAATTTCATTTAGTTAAATAGTTTCAAGGTGAAGATGGTTTTGGCATGACATTTGGCGTAGGATATAGCCTTTATAAGCATTTGGTCCATGAGCTGATACGTGTTTGGAATTAGGAATGAAACCATGGTAGCATTTGTTTGGACCTTGATGCTTAATATCAAATGTTTGGTAAATATTTTGGAATGATTTTTTTTCTTCATTTTAAGGTTTGGTATGAGCAAAACCCACCTCCCTCCTTGGGTTTCTAAACCCCATACCTTGAGGGTTGAGGTATGGGTTCAAATTTACAAATTTCTCAAACAAACACATGGTATGAGTTTTAGTCATTCTAAACCCATACCATATACCAAAATTCTGTGATCCAAACACCCCCTTAGAGGTTTAATTTCCAGATCTATTGAAAATTGTGTTGCTTAAGGAGGCAATTGCTTACGAGGTGGTAACATAAAAGATTAATCGAAAGCATTGGGCTGTTTCTTTTCAAGTTTCGTGATGATTGGATAGAAGATTCAATCGTAAGGATTTTGCATACTTTCTTTGAGGGAGAACCTGATGGAAATTATCAGGCTATGTTTGCTATATGATGGGAATGGTTCCTTTTCTTTCAAGAACTTTTGCAAAGTTTTTTTTAAGAAATTTTTTTCTTGAATTTCTTGCCAATGAAATTCGAAAGATGAAGGCTTCTCAAATTTTTATGTATGCTTAGTAGTAGTCAAGAAGAAGAGTAAAATACCCCATAGATAATGTTCTGGAGTTCAATCTTGCTTGCCTTTGTTGCTTAAATCAAGAGGAGAGTCTGTTGCTTAACCTCATCCCTTTCTATCCTTGGATTCTATTTCTTTGTCACTGATCCTTAGTTTTGATTGGAATGAGTTGAGTTCAACCTCATTCTGTGAAAAATGTTCTTGAGGAATGGAAAAGAAGGATGAAGAAAGGTTTGATGGCTGATGAGTGGATAATGTTTATGTTGGCAATCTGGCGGTGGGCTTGGATTGAAAGAAACAGCAGATTATTGAGGGTAGAGGTTTCTTGCTTGGCTGACAGTTCAACTTTCCCTTTTGAGTCTTTTGTGATGGTGAAGACAATAGGTTTTGGCTATACTTGACTTTAGTCAAAATTGTAGATAAAACACTATATGCTAGCTTGAGTTCATGATATTTTCGTATTCTACATGAATATATGCTGTCTTTAGTTTTAGTCACCAAGTATTCTACACCATGTAAGTGTGAATCCAGAATAGATATTACTTACACTACTAGACAATTATAACGTGCAAAGAGAATATAGACCTAAAATAGGATAAAGGACAGTGTTAGATTCATCACAGTGAAGATTTAAGTTCTACTTTTGAGGTAGTTGTCCTTTGACCTTCCATATTCTCACAGTAAGAGTAAAGCATTAATATCCTAGGTTCTTTACATCTTGGAAGAAGATTTGGGAATTCATAGAGATTGCTAGTTTGCTTGAAAAATTTGTGCTTCCTTGAAATTCCTGCATAAATTTCAGGTAAAAAATTTATAATTTTGATTGCTTAATGCAACTGGGTGTCCTTGACATGGAACAATTAGGTAAAATGCTAGTCCTGCCAATTATATTAACTTAGGAGGCAAAGATTTCATATTAATTATTTTTTCCTTGTGCCTGTTGTGAATTATGGTGATTTAATTTTTTCCATTGTGTGAAAGATTGATTGTGAGCATTACTGTCTTTGAATTTCTTTCAGGAGCCTAGCAGTGTTGAAAAAATCATGGAAATTGATGAACATATTGGGTGTGCTATGAGTGGATTGATTGCTGATGCTCGCACACTTGTTGAGCATGCAAGAGTGGAGACCCAGGTACTTTAACATCTTTATTCATTGGTTTATTGTGAACTTATTTTATTAGTGCAATATGGGCAGAAATATTATTGTTTTGTTCTATTTCCATGCAACAGAATCACAGATTCTCTTATGGTGAGCCAATGAATGTTGAATCTACCACACAAGCTTTGTGTGATCTAGCACTGCGTTTTGGAGAAGGAGACGAAGAATCAATGGTGAATTACCTTTTCTTTAAAACTTTAGTTGACTTCCTTCATCCCTTGTATTTGCAGCAGGGAGGTAGACTGTATTGTTTCATTATTGAATATATCTATGGAACTAGGATGTAGTGCAAGTATCAAACATTCAAGCGGACATTCAAAATGATTGTGTGTCATGGGTATGTGCGAATGGGGATCACTTCTCCCTATCTCCCCAACGTAAAGATAGGAAGTAATTGAAAAACTGAAGTAACTATAGAAAATGGAGTTGTTATTCTTGCCCCAAAACTACATAAACTGTTTAAATAAACTGTGGAGAACTTGGGTTTTATTCCACCAATGATGCTAGATGCCACATAAATTATTATGTATCTTTTAGGTTTGTTGCTGAACAATTCACACAATCACAGCATAGATTTGATTATAATCAACTTTTTTTCTTTTCCATCTTAAATTTGGTGCTCGGGGGAGTAAGAAGATATGAGTATGTTCTAGTGCATTTACTGCAAAGACTAGATTATGAAACTCCTGGATTTTGCAACGAAGGTAGTGCTTTCTCAGGAGACGTTACCTACCCAGAATCTTACTATATTAAACTGTCATTTCTTGATTCTGTGCTTGTTGAGAGCAGTTCCAGCAATGCTTTAACGAAAAAGGCTGCATCTTCTTGGTGCCAAGTGCTATTCTGAGTAGAACAATTGACTCCAGCTACACAATAGCTATATATTCTTCCTACTTCCATAGGAGCCCATTTGCTGATTCCCTTCTTTTCCATTACACTACTGCTTGTTCAGTTGTTCCTCTCACCCCCCTTCTATGGTGATATGGACTCTTATAATTGCGTTACAGAGAGTCAATTTTTCCTCTACTGTAGGGATCCTTCTGTCCCATGTGTTTCTAATGTAAAACTTTATGTCTTTGCAGTCCCGTCCTTTTGGTGTATCTCTTCTCATTGCAGGTCATGATGAAAATGGACCCAGCTTGTAAGTCTACTTATTGGATATCTTGTATATACAGAGGATATCTCTTAGTTTTTGGTATGTGCTCTACTTGTTTTTTTAAGGGTTTTTATTGATGTAAGCTGAAACTCTTTCTCATACAGGTATCATACAGATCCATCTGGTACATTTTGGCAGTGCAGTGCTAAGGCTATTGGTTCTGGTTCTGAAGGTGCAGACAGCAATTTGCAGGAGCAATATAGAAAGGTATGTCCACTGCATGTTATGTGGTACCTCTCACATAGGAGTGAGGTTAACTGGTTACCTTACCATAGATGCTTGGGTGTTGCTATATAAACTTTGAATGTCAAGGTTTTTTTTGTTTTTTTTTTTTTTTTTTTTTTTTGATAAGGAAATGATATTAATGAGTATAAATGACCAAAAGAAAAAAGACCTGCAGGCTGCCGAAACCCATGTGTACAAATTATTGTTTCAGGCACCAATTTATAAGTAAAAGGTTGCTAACAAGGCTCCAAAAGCTGGTTCTTAAAGGTAGCAATAAGATAGAATCATTCTATGAGCTATAAACCAAGTAAAAGGTTGCTAACAAGGCTCCAAAGCTGGTTCTTAAAGGTAACAATAAGATAGAATCATTCTATGAGCTATAAACTACTCCCTCCAATCCTATTTTTCCATTTTATTTGGAATCGGGAAGAAAAGTAAAACGTTATGAGAGAAACAATTTAAATAATACTCCCTCCATCACTTTTCTATGGTTATGTTTATTTTGGGCATTCCCTCTATGGTTACATTTCTAAACTTTCCTAAAGTAGAATACTAATTTTACACATTTCCCCCCATATTTTCACATTCCTAATACACTTATACCTACTTCCAATGCTACTATTTCCATTTACCAAATATGTACATAACCCCAAAGTAACTATTCCAAAATATAATATTTTCATTTACCAAAATGTTCACCTTATTCTAGAACAAATATTCTCATTTACATACATCCGAAGTTATTTTCTTTCTTAATATCCGCGTAAAAAAACAAACATAATTGTAGAAAAGTGATGGGAGGGAATAGAAATTCTAATTTTTACATAAAACTTATCAAAACAAAACAAAACAAAAAAAAAAAAAAAGGAAAAAAAGAGGGACCTGGTAGTTGATATGGTGATTGGGAAGAGAGAATGATGATTAAAAATTGGAATCATGCATGGGGTAATTCAATTAGATGAAAATTGTTCTTTAAAGTTGTATGGAAAAGTGAAAAAGGTACTCTCCTTGTTCCTGAAAGAGGGGGTACGTTTGCTATTTTAGGCGTTTGTCTTTAATGATTATGTTTTAATTATTTCCTACTCCCTCTGTTCCCGAAAGAAGGTTACGTTTGGTGCTTTTTCACGGTTAATAAGGATAATAAGATAGTGGAAAATAAGTATTAAATTAAATTTGAAAATAGAAATATTTGTATTGGGAGTAGGTAAATATTTTTGTAAATAGGAATTGATGCTTAGGGAATATGTAAATATTTTGATAAATGGGGATAGTTGCATGGAAAATATGTATGTATGTGGGAATTGTGTAAAAGAATAATTGAAACGTAACCATTAAAGGGGAATGCCAAAAAGGGCAAATGTAACCCTCTTTTAGAAACGGAGGGAGTAGATTAAAATAATTATTTATTTACACATTTCCCTTATACATACATTTTCTCATGTAACTATTCCCATTTATCAAAATATTCATACATCCCCAATGCGACTATTCCTATTTATAAAAATATTTACCTTTTCCCGATGCAAATATTCCTATTTTCAAAGTTGTTAATGCCTTAATACTTGATATATGTGGCATCTAGTTATTGCTTTCCACCATTTTATTTTCTTCTTATTAATTGTGTAAAACCACCAAACGTGACCACCTTTTGGGAAGGAGGGAGTAATAAATTTTGGCACATTAACCAAATAATTATAGGAAGGTTGATGGGAATTTTTTGACCATATATCAAAAGATTTATATGAGAACAACTTTTGAACCTTCCTAATTGGATTTGGGAAGAACAAATATCGGAGGGAGTAAAAAATTTGTGTTGGAAATTGTCTCATTTCTTTCATGATACTACCCAAATATTGAGCTTTGCCAGAGAACTGTCTGATCTCCTTCCGCTCCTTAAATTAACATAGTTGTTAATGCTCTTAAATTGAGATTGGACAGGTGCAGTCTTCCAAAATTTCCTTGAACCTCTAAGAGTTTAAACTTTAAATCCCTGAAAGATAAAATCTTTTTGATGTGAAACAAATAACTCCGTATCTTGGCACTTTTATTACAACAATAATCAAGCATCTGACATTCTAACTATTCCTTTTTCTGGCTGTTGGTTCTGCAAGTTATGACCAGTATTAAGTTGTCATTAGTTTTTGTTCCAGCGAAAGCATTTATCCTTTCTTGGGAGGCTCTGACCTTCAAATAAAATTTGGGACAGGAATATTTTGAAAATTATTTGATAAGACCATCTATCAAATGTGAGATAACACCCTCTACATCTGTATTTATGAGAAATCACCTTTCATGTCAAATTTATTAAAAAAGGTGCCTTTTCACCAAATTTTGGTAAAAAGTCAATTCTGATAATTTTCTCCTCCTTTTTTTTGTACATGTACTCTTTTGCATGATTTGCACTCACAATTAAATCTTAATCTCTCTTAGGGGTTGCCCTGGAATGGGTGTTTTTTGTAATGGGAGGGGGAAAAAAGAGTAATAATTCTGACATTTTTTTTAGTTGTGATCTGGGTAACTAAATAAGGGGATCAATAATTACCCACCTCCCCTAGTTAACTATTTCCCTTGTAAAAAAAAAAAAAAGAAGTTACTCTCCTCTGCTATACTATATCTTCTCTCTCCTCTGCTATATACTATCTCCTCACCTCCATATCTCTCCGCCATTATAATGGAAGCAGCTGGCTGCCACCATAGCTGCATGACAAAGCTCACCAACTCCGGCGAATGACGAACAAGTACCTCAAATTGGAGCCATTGGTTGAACAGAGTTGATCTAAAGGTTAGGGCTTTTGATCCTTCCAGTGAGGCGATGCTCGTGGTGGTCTCAATTTTATCATTGACATGGTTGCCGCAGATGGCCCTGAAGTGGTAGTCTTTACCCCAAGATTGTTGTCAAACCTTAGAAAATTAAAAATTACCCCCTAAATCAACACTCTAGTAGCATCTAACCCATTAAATATTTTCTGTCTTTACTAGCTTTCCTGTTCAATTCCCAAATCTGACAAAAATTGAATTTCCAGCCCAATTAGCATTTTTTTTTTTTTTTGGGTCAAATCAGTTTATGGGTAACCTCCCTCTGCCATTCTATCAATTCTCTCATCAACCCATTCAAAAAATCAACAGTCCACATTTTCATCTGTGCAATATGAAGATTGCATCTGCATTGCATGGGTCCTAAAGGACTTGATGGTGCAGAATTTGAAGACATTATAAGTGAAACAATGGGTTACAAATTGCAAAATTCAAGTCATCAAAAATTTTAAAGCCCAAATAAAACAATTGAAGAAGCAGAACACCATTACTTGTCAGGCAAATGTCCTGCCCAAATTACTGGGAGCCCTTCAAATAGATTTTTTTTTTCCCGACTCTTATGTTTAGATAAGGTGAATGATGAGTGGAAGTTGTCTCTTGTGTTTAAATACAAACAGTGGAGGGGTGGGAATTCAATGGTGTTGGAGTTAAATAGGGAAGAAAGAAGAGATTATAGCCAGATAGGCTAGTGTTTGTGGGGGAAATGGGGTTTTAAATTGTGAGCGTATTTCATGTGCCAGAGTCATTATGTTTGACTCGTTTAGTATATGGAGAGAAGGGAAGTCAAATGTCAAATGCTAGACTTGTTCGCCGGAATCTGGTGAAATGGTGTTTTTTTTATTATTTTAACAGAATTGACATAAAAGGTGTTTTCTGGTAAAACTAAACATAAAAGCTCTTGTTCAAGAAACTTTGTTTGGTGAGATAACTATGATTGGCTGCTAGAAACACCTAAACATACACGATTACACGGTATATATGCTTCTCCTTATAAGAGACTTTGAAAAGTCCAATAAAATCGATAACCTCCTCCTGGAATCCCACTCAGCCTACAATTTTTCTGCTTCCTTTTGAAGATTCCAGTTATCAGAAAGCCTATTGACAAGAAACCTGAGATTCAGAAGCTGGTCAAAAAGTTGTAAATAGGGTTAATACTATCTTCTTGTTTTCTTTGTTGCTCGGTTACTCTAATTACCTTGCTATACCTGTGTTGGACATTTATGTAATACCTTAAAAGGATGTAGACAAGTGAACAAAACTCTAAATTGTACAATCTGCTAAAGGAGGTAATCTACACAATATGGAATCCGGAAGGAATCCACAAAAATTCTAAACATTGTAAAAAAGTATTTATGGAGTTTGAAAGCTTTTCATCGTAGTATTTGTGAAACTATATCCACCAGGCCCTTTGTTTTTTCCACAACAGGATTTGACCTTTCAAGAAGCTGAGACTATAGCTCTTTCGACCTTGAAGCAGGTTATGGAGGAAAAGGTATTTTTCCCCCTTCATTATAGTTTTAGTTGTGAGAAAGGATTTGTGTCATTGGTGCTCTAACAGTCTAGCACTCTAACCCTCCTTTTGTGTTGCAGGTGACACCAAACAATGTTGACATTGCTAAGGTTTCCCCAACCTACCACTTGTATACTCCTGCTGAAGTGGAGGCTGTCATTGCTCGCCTATGAGAAGCACCCTACTTTCAAATGGCATTCCTATCTTTAGTACTTCCTATTTGACCGGCATTGATATACTTTCTAGAGCTTAGATTGGGGAAATGATGTTAGACCGTACGGTGGCCGAAGACTTATTTGAACTCTTATTTGAATGTATTCAAAGTTGCTGTTAAAGAACTTAGTACTTCCTATTTGGCCGGCATTGATATGCTATCTAGAGCTTAGTTCGGGGAAAAGATGTTTGCTTCCTTCTGAATCAGAGACAGTATGTTGCCGGGAACTTATTCGAACTCTTATTTGGATGTATTCAAAGTTGCTGTTAAAGAACTTGAGATAGGAAATTATTGCTAATTTTTTTATGCTTCCAAGACCTGCTTGCCATTTTCAATTGTTAATTTTCACGTTGCATGATTAGTGAAGAAGTTTCTGATCTCACTTTATCAACCGCGAGTTTATGAGGATTTTTTTTTTTATGCAATGATCTAGCAATCTACCAGCAACTTTTCCCGGAAAAGTTGGTCATAATTTGTTTAGGTTCTCATCTCAAATTTTTTGGGAGCGTTGTGAAATACGTAGTACATCTTTCATTCTTTTATGTTATCTTATTTATCTTGCTAGAATTAAAAGATGAGTTATGAAGTATTTCTTTCGTTTTTTATGTTATTTATTAGTCACTTTAGATTCACGCATGACATGTATAGTGAAATGGATGAACTACAGATGTACGACAGTAGGAGCATATTTCATTTCGTACTATTGCAAGTAACCATTACTAGCGAATCTCCTATATAATTCAGACCAGCGCATCTTCTATAGATCAAACATCTATGAGCGTAGTAACTAGTTACGCTGTTATAGTATTTCACTAGGTAGTCTTCTAACAATATATGTAGGAGCAATCCCACAGAAAGATTAGAGAAGTATGTGTTGATTTATAATGTTAGTGCACTTTTGGTGATGTCAACAATTATACTCATTTGTTTGTTTCCCACATTGCCTAAATAAAATGGGCTTGTAATGTTTATGTAACTTGGATCATTTTATATTGCAAATTAGGGAGTCCCACATGGATAGTTTAGTTTGGGCATTAGATGTATATAGTAGTGCTTGCATTATTCTACATGTTTGAAAATAGAGCAAAGATTATGCATGAGCTTAGTGTTGATATATACTCTTTGCACTTATCTAATCAGTTTTTCTCTATAAATAAACATGATTAATTTCTCCAAACTATGTTCTTTCTTCTCTTCTCTTCTCTATAAAAAAACGTTCATTGAGTGTATATTGATTTTTGCAGTCATAAAACACTAGTATCTTAGGGAAAATCCTGGAAGTATCTTTGCCATCTCCCAAGTGCAAATCTAGTGGGGGCAAATAATACTCTAAGGACAGTGATTCTTCACGTTCCATTGATTATTTTCCTAACATACGCATCTCAAAATGTTTTCAAGGCACATATGGTTACGAGCATTACATTGTGGAGGCACATCACTCGTATGGGTGTGTCTAATACCTTTCAGATCGCCAGGGCAATTGTTGTGGTTCTATAAGCTGGCATTTTCACGCACAAGCGCTGTAATTGGTTTTATTGCAAAATCGTTCATGCATAACCATTGAAGATGTAAATCATGCATATGGAGAGGCAAAAAATATATATCTTGTTGCGATGTTAATCAATTTTTATTGCAAAGCATATATAGATATATATATTCTTCTATTCCATCTTATACATAAAAAATTGCTCCATATCCTCTCCATTTATGAGTTTCACTTTTCTTGTCCTTGATTCTAAGCAAATTTAGAGATTAGATGAGTAAACAAATATGACGAAAAAGCATTCATCTCATATTAGTTCGACCGATAGTCCTCTCCTCTTTTAACTGTGCGCTTGCTTTGGAGAGTCCTTTGAGGAGAGCTTCTTTGGAGAGTAAGGATTAGCCTGCTGTTCTGTTGTCAAAGTACTCGAACGTGTCGGGGTACTTTGGGCAGTTGAAGATGCACTTGGGGGTGACTGGCATTCATTGGCTACGTAGTCAAGGGCCACTACAATGTCGCTCATACAGGGTCGTAGGTTTGGTTCATCGTTTAAACACATGGAGGTAACAGCAATCAGGTGGCGAGCAGAGCGAGTAGGGAACTTCCCCCTCAGCCGAGGATCTACTATCTCAATGTACTTTCGTCGATCTTTCAAATAGGGACGAGACTACGACCGTTTTAAGATGAAAGAAGTTAATATAATGATCAAATCTTGTATGCAAAAGATGTATGAAGAGACTTATTCTTGCTTCAAAAATTAAAACTTCAGCTTTTGAATCTTACCCAAACAACTAGACTCTGATGGCCATGCATCTTTGTAATGTCGAACGCCTTCCTTCCTGTGACAATTTCCAATAAGACTACGCCAAAACTGAAGATGTCAGATTTTAAGGTAAGTTTTCCAGTCATAGCATATTCCGGAGCACAATATCCAAATGTTCCCATCACCCTTGTTGACACATGAGTGTTGTCATCCATAGGACCGAGCTTTGCAAGTCCAAAATCTGAGAGCTTTGGGTTGAACTCGTTATCCAACAAGATGTTGGCTGACTTGAGATCGCGATAGATTACAGGTGGCTTTGCAACACAGTGTAGATACTCTAGTCCTCGTGCAGCACCAGCAGCAATCTTTACCCGCGCATTCCAATCTAGGGCATCTTTGTCACTCTCAAGATCTAGAAAAAAAAATTACAAATAGAAAGCTAAATGACATTACATAATGATCCATGAAACAGCAATAAGAAACTGAAATTACAGTCCTGTACATGACTGGAAAACAGGCAGATGATTACCGAAAAGATGGTCAGCCAAGCTGCCCTTGGGCATGTACTCGTAAACCAAGATTCTTTGATCGCCTTCAGCACAATAGCCAATCAGAGTGACCAGATTTTCATGATGCAGCAAGCTTAACATCAAAACTTCAATAATGAACTCCTGATTGCCTTGAAGACTGTCCAAAGTAAGCCGTTTAGCAGCAATTAACTGCTTATGAACAGAACAGAAAGAAAAGGGCAGATGAGTTAGTAAGAAAGTCGTTACTATATCAACACATCACATAATCACATTCCATAAAACATGAGATTAAATCTTTTAATATAAAAATTTTTCCTGCAGATAGTCGCAAACAGAGAGACGTCTTAAGCTAGATGTTTAGCTTAGCTTGAGGCTTATGTAGCAGCAGTGAGCTAACAACTTCTTTCCTCTGCTTGGGGTTATGACTTCAAAGATATGTTCATTTAAAACTTTGATATTCAGAATTTCTTCAGCTTATTATTTCCCTTTTCGGATCATTTTAAGGGGTATGTACAAAATAATGTACAACTATTGAAAGAGTTTATTTTGATGAAAGTTGTTCTTTTATCATTGCACAATAATTTAAATACGAACTTATAATCTTCCGTAAGCAAATCATCAATAAAAATAACAATAAACGAACGAAAAAGTTGGTTCTGCTAGGTATCAGCAGTTCAGATTCTTCAGAATTTCGCACATATGGCTAAGACTTGATAACAACTTCAAAGGATCCAAATTGGAAGGAAATCCTTTATCATGAAAAGATCGATATAAGCGATCTTCTTTCTCAGTTTCTCAGTTTGCAACCATTTTCTTTGTAATTCAATATCAGCAGACAGCAGCTACATAAAGATTGGTGTAACAACACATGATCACATCATAAAATTAAGCACATATAAACCTATTAACAAAGGTTGAATTCGAAATGCTTGAACCTGGTATAAGAAATTTTAACATGGAAAGGTAATTTACCTGCCCATTATCCAAACGACCCTTATAAACCTTTCCAAAGCCACCTTCTCCGATCAAATTAGACTCCCTAAAGTTCTTTGTCGCGACTACAAGGTCCCGGAAACTGAAGCTCTGAGCTGCATTGGCTATTGTATCAACCACATTATTCTGATTATCACCTAAGGACCCCGTTTTTCTATCATGACCTGCAGCATATCATTTTTAAAGTAAGATAACACCGAAACATAATTCTAATTCATCATCGAGTCATGAGTGAGTTGTTATAGGCTTATAGCTCTCACCTGCTTTTTCAAAAAGTGAATTTTCCTTCCCATCTGCATCAAAATGCACAGGTTTGAAAACAACTCTATAAATGTTTTCAAAATTAACTTCACTAGTTTATTGGGATTTTCTAATGAAAAAACCCCTGAGTTTTCACAAAATCTTAATTACAACTCTATAAGCATTTTTTTCCTTTCGAAATGCCACGTTCAATGTTTTCTGTTGTAATTTGTAAATCAGATTAAAAAAAATAGTGCTCCTTACACAAATTTATCTCTTTTATGTTACAACAATTCCTTTCATAATTTAATTGATTCTTATTGTTGTATTAATTTAATAATTATATATTTATATCTATGATGGCATAAAACATTGAAAGTGCGTAAACCACTTTACCACCTTCCAGACCCGGGTTCGAGGATCATAACCCACTCGCTTAAAGCCCAAGGAAAGTCGTCTCCCTCCTCACCCGTGTACCATGAACCATTCGCTTAGAGCCCAAGGAAACTCTCCTAGCCCCAACTAAACTCAACCTAATGATCCGAATTGACACCTCTACCTAGGAACCCCACATTGCGACGATTAGGGCCATGACCCACCCAGGTTCGAGGATCATAACCAACTCCCCTAGAACCCTACGACCCCTCCCCCCCCAAACACACACGTAAAGGAACGTACAGTTCATTAAAATGATTAAAGTGCATGTACTAAATGTTAAAAACAAATTCCTTTTTTTTTCTTTTTTCTTTTCTTATTAAAAAATAAAACTATACGAAGTATATTAATAATTTGCAATAATATAAAAAATAAAGTGAAAAAAGGGAGAAGAAGAGAAACCTGGAGTGTAAGAATAAGAGGGAGAATCAGGATTAAAGAGCCTCTCATCTTCAAAAGGAAACCTCTTTTTGGGTATATTTATGCATGAAAAACAACTCATAATCATCGATTACAAGCACAGAATTATTTGTTTATTTAATATCTAAATTAATTAAATAAGAAGATGAAAATTATTAATTTGTAAAGATGGAATTTTTCCCCTTCAAGGGGAAGGGGAAGAAAAGAAAAATCAAATCCCCAGAATTCAAGAAGAAAAAATTTTGATATTTTTTCTTTTGCTTCCAAAAAAAAGACAAAAAGAATGAACACTATTTCTGGGTATATTATTTTGAGAGGTAGAACATAAAATTTGGAACCCCAAAACAAGAAAATGAAAATAAGGGTTTAAGAACAATTATTTAAGATGCCTTTTTGTTTTTTTTTTCCCCCAAATTAAATGCTTTTTATTTTATTTTTTTTTAAAAAAAAAAAAAATTGAAACCAAGATTGTAAAGGTTGGTGGAAGTGTTTAAATTAGGAAAATAATCATGATTATGATTATGAATATTGATTTGGAATCTACCAAATAATTTAAGGAAAGATTAATTATTTAATCAAAGATTACTACGCGGATATAGAGTTTAATTTTTTTTTTGCTAAATTTGAAGTCATTTTCTTTAATTCCTCTTTTTACTCGCCACCTATGTCTTTAGCTAGCTCATGGGTGAGGGAATTTGAGTTGTCTTAGCTCAATATTCAAATGTTTTCCTTATCGTCTCTCTTTTGAGTCGGACCTAATAATTCAACCCAAACCTAACCAAGAACAAACGAATTTAAGTTCAAATTATTTTCGAACCATCTAATTAGAGGTAATAATGAGCTAGACTACGTACTAGTTTTCCGCGTATATATAGTTGTATATACTTTCTTCGTTCTTTTATTATTGCACCATAAAGGTTGGACATATTTTTTTTAGTAGTGGGAAAAAAGAATAGAGAGGTGTAAAAATATAAAATTACGCATATGATATAAACATAACTAGTTAATCAAGTGTTAAAAGTATATTAGAGTTATTTTGTTTCTAAAATAAAAATGATATTTCTCAAAAAATAAAAAGAATAATATGGTGTAATATTTATGAAACTTTTGTTTTCTAAAATATAAATGGTGCAATATTTATGAAAACTTCCTTAAAAGACATGATGCAATAATTAAAAAACAAAGAAAGTACACCATAAATTATCCAGTTATATATAAATTATATCATAATTAAGTTGCATAATTGTATAGTTGTATGTGTCTTATTTAGATTTAACGTCAGTATCTACAGCTAGGAATTATGCTAAAATACTGATGAAGATTCCAATACGTGGGATCCAACACCAACCACTACTTACAAGTCAACGGTAAAAAATAATTACGAAGAATTAGCAGCATATATAAATGACATTTTATATAGTAGCACTTTTATGAAGTTATTATTAGTGTAATATAATTAATCAAGCAGAAGACGCGATGTATCATACTTCTGAATTAGGTTAAATCAATTATTATGAGAGACTCGTTACATAGTCTATATATATTAATCATAATTAGCATCAACCCAATATAGATTGATCAAATTATACTCCGTATATAAAGAGAGTTTTAATATACGACTATACGAATGCATGTTAAGCATAAAAATTAAATTGAGATAACACAAAAGTGAAAAGTCGGCATTGGAGACAGAAGAGCCATATTTATTGGGATATATTTTAGGAGATGTGATAATATTGTATTATAATCCGCATGTTCGATGGTAGTTTGGGTTATATGGGGCTGATGAAACGATTGAAAAGGAAATGGCAATTGAATGGCGATTTATCGCTTACTGACATAGGAAGCAAGTACTTCATTGCGAGGTTCAATAATCAGGAGGATTATAATTTTGTTCTTACTCAAGGCCCCTGGTTAATTGATGACAAATATCTTACAATCAGAATTTATTCCGGAGGAGGCTTCAATCAAAGTGTTAACAGCGTGGGTAAGAATTCCGAATTCATCGGTTGAATATTTTGATAAAGAGTTCCTCAAAAAGATTGGTGAGGTAATAAGGGTGGATAAATCTACTGAGACTTAGTGTTGAGATTGATTTATCGAAACCTTTGTTATCAAAATTCTGGTTGAAAGGTAAGATTTGGCGGATACAGTACGAGGGGATAAAGCAAGTATTCTATAATAGTAGATCAAGTCAATAATATGGTCTCAAATCCTATAGAGCTTGAGCATCTGAAAGAGGTAGAAAAAAAACCAGAGGCCAGAAGAAAACCAAGATTTTGGATCTTGGATGCAGGTGAAAAAACCAGTGAGGAAACGAATTAACACGCCAGATAAGAATAATCTGGTGATCGGAAAAGAGGATAATCCGGTGGGAAAATTCCAAGCAAAAGGAAATACACAAGTTCAAAATTCAAAACAAATCAATCCTGGAGATTCGGGTTCTCGATTTGGAAAAGATAAGCTCAAAAGATATAGCAAATAATTCTGCTCAAGATTTGACCGAAGATAGTACTGGTGGGATTCCTATTAACCTTGGGGATAAATCACAAAATATTCTCCAAGATTTTAGTTTCCAATTGGGTGGCAATATACAGAAAAACAACCAATTGGGTGGCAATATACAGAAAAACAAGAATATTCAGAAGAATAATAAGGGAAATTTGAGTGGGAGTCAAAGTTACCAAAAAATAAGGGAGATGTGATCGGCGGTAGATTGCATGTTGATTTTGTTTTTGTTTTTGACTAAGCTTTAAATCCAATTGTATGAATCTTTGGAGTAGATTAGTAGTTGGAATTGTTGTGTATGTTGACAGGCCGGTTTATTTGTCTAGTTGATCTAGCCCATTTAGGGTTTGCAATTGAATTGAAACCGTTGAACAATCGTGCAATAAAGTTCTTCATTTTCTTTATATAGTTGATCTAGGATTTGCAATTGAATTGACATTGTATAATTGCAATAAAACTCTTAAATTTGTTTAGATAGTTGATCTACGGTTTGCAATTGAATCGTCGCAGTTAAGCAGACTTGCAATAAAACTATTCAATTTATTTATATAGTTGTAACCAGAGTTTGCAATTGAATTGCTACCGTAGAACATTATTGCAATAGCTGTTGAATTGATATTTTTAGTTGTTCGACAGAGTAAGAATGATAGCAAGCCAGAGAGGAGAACCAAAGATGGGAGATGTGATCGGCGGTAGCAGCAGAGACGTTACAGAACTTGCAGATATGATGGACGCTCTGTTGAAGCTGAGCCCCATTGAGGTTTTCTTTTTTTTTTTTTTTGATGTGAATTTCTATCTAGCTAATCTGAGTGAATGTTAATCGACGAAAGTTTCCGTATTGATTGAATAGCAAGCCCTTCAACTAATTTGGATATATATGAACCTCACTTTAATTTCTATCATTCGAATATTAATTTGATATATGTGATGGCTTCAATTAAAGGGGTTCCCTTGATGGCTTACACTTAGGCGCTATGGACCATATTAATCTCTAATTCATTTGCCCATCCATTACTTGTCAGTTTGAAGAAATTAGGTAAAATGTTTAAAACGATGATTGTGCTATGTGGTTCATGCACCTGATATTTAATGGCGTACTGTTATATTCAACTTGTTGTAACCATTTTGGTTTCTACGGTTCAGATATCCATAAGACCCGTCAATGAAGGCACATCGTTCCAATTTATAGCGTCTGATGACCTGCTTGCAATAATGGGTAGCAGAGAACCAGTTGCCAAGGCTTATTTATTGGAGAAATTAAAGTTGTTGTATCAAATCATGACATTTTGATGATGGATAAGGAGCCTACTACCAAGCAGCAGAACATTAACAATGACGACGATGATGACTGGGAGAGCTGTCCTTGTTATGGTGATGTTGAAGATGCTGATGTTGACTTCAACCTTGTCAAGAGACCTACCTCACTATATGATGTGAAGTTTCAGTCCTATTTGGAGGTCGCTGGCCACATCAAGGGGTATAACACCGGAACCAAGACCATTTGGGTTGGTGGCCATGTCCCCTGTGTAGCCGACCTTGTGAACATAACCACCAACTGTAAGAGCATTTTTTTGGCTGTTAATGACCACACATGGAGGGAGCTGCCAAACATCTAGATGATTACGTGGTTGTTAGGGTCGGTTAGGACACGGACAACTATTGCTTCCTTAGAAATCTCGCCCAATGTGTGTCTGGCTTGACCTTTATTGCTGTCACCGATCTAGATAACCACAACCTTGACCTCCTTTCCTTCCTTGATATGCCTCCCAATGAGCTCCTTACCCACTACAAGTTGGATCTTTCAGAGGAATGTAAAGATGCAGGAGTGAGTCAGGACAGCACTGTCAACATCAAATGGCTCGGCCTAAGACCTTTCGACATTGTACACCTATGGTGCTTGCTTCGAGGCTCATTAATGGAAGCAGTGTCAGAGTGACTTCAAAATGGTGAATGATCGGCTGTTAAGTGATCCTAGTTTATGCAAGAAGAAAGCGTGGAAGGCTGAGCTGAAACTCCTCTAAGATCACCCTATCTTCATGCCATTCCTGTTAATAAGCCCCAACCATGGCACTAGCATAGACTTAAACTACATCCATAATGAATACTTGGACAAGAAGTTGGACAAGAAGGATTGGGTTTAATTTAATTAGTATTTCCAAATGTGTCTATTTTGCTTGAAACCAGTGTTTGATGATTCTGAGAGTGTAGACGTTAAACCATTGAAATAGTATCTCATGCAATGCATCATAATGTTGCCTACATGTGTTGTGAAGAATATTTGTAGCATAATGTCTTGATGTTTTTCTTCAAGGATAATATGAGTTTTTCTCTTCTGAAATGTTGCTGCCCATTGTGCTTGTCAAGCACCTTTGACAATCATATTGACACTTCTTCTTATCATGCGATTTATGTTTTGGAAATCGTTCTCTTTTGGTTTTGGTAAGTCATGTAAACTGTATAAAAAACTATAAAAATAAAAATGCATCTAGTAATATAGAATGCATCTAGTAATATAGAATCATCCTCCTTGTTACACCCATAATTTAATATTGTCGTGTATTTTCCTTGAAAAGTATAATTGTGATACCACATATATATATATATATATATATATATATATATATATATATATATATATATATATATATATATATATATATATATATATATATATATATATATATATATCACCTTCAACTTTCTTATTTGTTGAAATACAAGAATGAATGTAAATTAAATCTAAACCAACATTTATCAATGTGAAAATAAACACGAATCAAATTCTAAATGAACGTCTATAAATGTATAGATGACCATAAATTAATATTCCAACAAAGATCGGTCAAAGTGACACATTGAATATGTATCAAAAATATAAGTAAATGAACATTGCAAGACAATATTTGAGACTAAAATTCTTTTAAGGACTATGCTAAACGAACAAAATGTGATTTTTTTTAAAATTGCGATAATGAACAAAATAGAATAAATAAATTTGTAGTTTTGTAGAATATTGAGTAAATTTGTTTCATCTATTATTAAACATAATAAGAATAAAAACAATGAGGTTATATACATGAACTTTCATATAGTAATGATGAATTTCAATCTCACAAAAATGAACCAAATGTTGTAATAATTATTACAATTATCATTTGCACAAATTTAATTTTAAACATGATTTTGTTTCATAGTGACCATTCAATTTCTAAGATATGTGCATAAGTTATTTATTCTCAAAATTTTATTAACTACTCGTAACATATACTTAAATATAATCAAGGGATATTTAGCATGAATCGTAAGTTTACCCATGCCCAAATTGGGTCTACTTATACCAAAAATGAGTTCAGGAGCGAGGGTACTAAAATAACGTTCCCTTTAGGGGAGAATCGCTATTCAAGCCCAAGTGCGGCCTCTACTAGCTCTTCCTTTTTCACAATTTCATTACCAAACAATATATGCAACGTGATACCTAAAACTAAGTTAGTTGATTTTATTTACAAAAATTAATCACGGTGAAATTACATCGCAAAATTCGTTATTCTTATTTATTCAATTTCGTGAAAGAACAAAAAGTAAACAAGATTCGCCTTGGCTTAAGTGATAAAACAATCAATTAATTATTCAAAAATTCTAGTCTTGATTAACGAAAGAAAACTATGTGAATTAATTGATCGAAGCTTGTTTAGAGTGATTAAACAACACTAATTAGTTAATTAAAGGTTTTGTTAAAGCAAGAAAAGAAAAGGTGGTTTATCTAAGTGCTCGGGATTTTACCACTTTTCCTTGCTAGATCTTCGTTTAGAACACTTATGGACTCCTTGTTCAAGAACCTCCACCGTAAGAACAAATGGTTAAGGGGGTGAGTGTTTAGGACAAAGGGAAATGATTAGTGCATAAGATCACAAGGTTTCTGCTGACTTTCTGGGTTCATTTATGTGTGTTCAAAGATTCGTATTGCACTCCTATTTATAGGGAATGGATGAATTTAGGGTTTTGGACATTCTACCGTAGCAGGTGGCGCGCGCATCTCGAAAGGTCGCGCGCGGCTGCTGCGCACAAGTGGTTGAGTTGCGCTGATGAGGGCAGCGGAACCAATTGTCTTGCGCATGGCTTCACGGTAAGATTCGATTTAGTATTTTTATAAAATTCAGAATCTTCAGCAAGTGCACCACTAGAGGTTGCGTTGGATGTCACGCGCAACCTTGTGAATAGCGCGCGACAGGCCAGCGCGACTCCTTGAGTTGCGCGCGGTTTTTCCTGCGGAATCCTCGGATTTTAACCTAAGCATGCACCTCTAAATCCGTCAAAATTAGGTTTAATCTTCGGGATTAGGCCTAATTACTTATCAGGCTTAGTTTTAGTTAGCTTTGGTTCATTTCGTATTGGGTCAAGCTAGTTGTTTTATGTGTTTAAGCCTTAATCAGTAACCCATAAGTATTCTTCACGTTGATCCAAAACAAAGATGGTTTTATTTATCGTCATAACACTTCCGGTCGAGAAAGTGGACCAAAAGTAGATGTCTATAGTTAGCCCCCACTTTGATCAAGTCTAGGATAGATGATCAAAGTAGCCAAGGAAATGAATCCGAGAATCATTCTGCGAAGTTCCTCAAAGATAAGGAATCTTTTAGTAGTGTTGAGAATATCGAAACTATCCTCGATTCGCTAAATGTTCAAGACAAGTAGTTGCTAAGACCAGAAAAGGCATTTTTTGGTTTTAGTGCGCTAAAGAATCTAAATTGACCCTTGCTAATATAGAACGCTTTTACAAGTAAAAGTTGTCCTGGGTGATGTCATGTTATGAGAAGATATCGGGTTTAAAAAGAGTAAAGAGGATGATACCCTCACAATATGTCATCGGCGGTCTAAAGTCTCTCGATGTTTCATTGAAACTTTAGTCCATGATTTTAACAAAGTAAAAGATGATAAAATGGGGTGTGTTTTGGCATTAGTAGCCTAGCACTTGAATAAAAGATTGACATTCGCTGCCAAAACAAATACTCGATGTCCACATGATAGAAATACATGTTTCAGGATTGGAGGCATATATCCAAATCTAGTGAGAGAGAAGAAAATCGGCGACTCTTAGCAGTTTTGTCCACAAGATGAAAACACGCGTCTCAAGACCGAGGGCACGTGTCTAAATAGGTGCGGCTTCAGTTGGGGTCGCTCTTTATATAGGGTGTGGTCGGACACCCTAACTGTCCGGTAAAGCTAAAGTGCTTCCTAGCTAACCGTATTTGCTTCCAACGGAGGGCGTCTAACCCCGATGGTTCGGCACGCCTATCGACTCGTAAGCTAACGCCTAACGACAGTAACAGAAGTTCTACCGTTTTTGAATGGAGGTAAATCACGTTGCTAGTGCAATTTTACACAGCACATACGCCATACAATTTTATGCTGTACGATGCGCTGTAATATTGTTATGTATGCCAAAAATACCAAAAAACGTGACATTTCTATAAAGCAAGTATGGGAAAATGCCAAAAAGTCTATGGGAGCTCTTACATAAAGCACCACTACGAGATATTTTAAGACGCTTTACGAAAAACATCCAAAACGTATGCTTGGGGTAGGCACAAAGCGCGGTGTGCATGCAGGATGATGCAAAAAACTATCAACGAAGAAAAGAAACTACTGGATGCAAAGCAATAAAAGGTTTTTAAGGTTTTAACTTCGTGAGAAAGCTTGTCGAGGCGCGAATTCAACGAGCTAAAACGTTTGGTTTGGAAGACTTAACAAAAACTGGGAAATGGTCATTTTGACTAACCAGTATCCGCGCGTAACTTTGGGGGTTGCGTTGGGGTGTCGCACGCAGTATTAGAAGTTTCTCATAGCTGTCTCTCGCAACTTTGTAAGTTGTTCGCAGAACTTAAACAACGAACAATTCTGAAGAAACATGATCCGCGGCTCGTGCTCTTCTTCATCATTCGCCATTTCCGATCTCTTTCTCTAGAGCTCCATTTTTGTTATCGCTTGAAGCTAAGGAAAGTAAATATTGCTCCTTGTTTATTGTACCAAACTTTGAATTTGTTCAACAAAATGGGGAAAATTGAAAGAAGAACCCTAGTTTTTGAAATTGGGGGTATTCGATTCGACTTATTTCATGTGAAGTGGTCAAGTATCGAGTCCTGTATGAGCATACACAAGCATATATGTGTTTTCTTCATTCGATTTTATTCTTGAACTTATTTCTTTTTTATTGCTCATATGGACTATACTTGTCAATTTTAATGTTAAATTGTAGTATTAGAACGACAATTATGCACTAAAATTGGTATCAAAATTTTGAACTTTGATAATGGCATGGAATTGTTCTGGTGGCTCATGTTTATTTTGCCATGCGTAAGTTTCAAAATTGGTATTATCAATGATAACAATAATCGATGGTTATAATTATTCACTTATAAAACTATGATTTCAAGATTTGCATAAAACTAGTTAGTTTAGAAATTTCTTGAAGACATCATCAAACTGGTGTAATTTGGTTATATTTCGGGCTTATAAGTCCCTACTTTATATTTTCGAGTGTCGTAGCCCCAAATATTGAGTGGCTTCGATGACAGGTTTGTTTTTAAAAATTAGACC
This sequence comes from Chenopodium quinoa, assembly GCF_001683475.1. Classification (NCBI taxonomy): domain Eukaryota; kingdom Viridiplantae; phylum Streptophyta; class Magnoliopsida; order Caryophyllales; family Amaranthaceae; genus Chenopodium; species Chenopodium quinoa. The sequence continues at coordinate 431,717 of NW_018742487.1, forward strand.
CTTTCATGTTGCTCGAGTTGGGTCTAGAAATCCCGTGTTTCGCCTTATTATGATAACAACTAGGATCTTGGAAACGATTAAACGAGTGTTTTTATATCGTTTTCGACCATTCATAGTTTTAACAAAGGAAATTTGTTAAGTCTAGTAATATTGGTCGTTCGTTAGAACAAGTAAGAGGAAAAATAAAACGTTGTTAAACTTTTTCCTCTATTCTCGCTACTTTCAAATACTTTCCTTTGAGCTTAAATATTGTTATTGATTGAAGCTCGAGAAAGTAGATATTATCCTTTTTGCGAATTCCAATGTTTTTAATTTTTTCATTCGCGCAATGATAACTTGCTATTTGTTATGATTTTAGGGTGATTTTGAACCTAGTTTGTTTGATAATATAAATTTGTGTTTTGGTTCACTCTTACTCTATTATTGTGCAATTTTTGTGTATCCTATGCTTCACGGTTTGTTAGTGTTTTTTTGTTGAGATTCTAGGTCCAAAGATGACCAAATGAAGCACATGGATGCTAAACCGAGGTTAGAAGAAAGAATATGGTAGAAAGAAGCCAAGGAAAGGAGCTATATTGAAGAAAAGGGCTTAGAAGATCTTGCACGACCGTGCCAAGCCTTGGACGTACGTGCAGGAGTTTTCCAACAACATAAGAGCTTCTGCCTTGCCCTGCACACCCGTGCAAGTTTAGGCACGTCCGTGCAAGATACCCAGCACGTCCGTGCAGCCGTCTACACGACTGTGCAGGAGTGCTCCAGCAAGTAAGAACCTTTTGTCAAGGCTTGCACGACCGTGCTTAAGTTGGCACGTCCATGTAGAAGAGGTTGCACGTCTGTGTCATAGTTGGCACGCCCGTGCATGATTTCTAGCCCAAACAGTAGCTTCTGCCTTGCCCTGCACGGCCGTGCATAGGGCGGCATCTCCGTGTAGCTTAGTCTACACGTCCGTGTTGACCTGCAGTCGAGCCCGATTCTTGTTTTCTCCGTCTTTTTTATTTGGAAGTCATATAAATACCTCTTTTGAGCTCATTTGTATGGTTTATCAAGGTTTTTAGTGCTTTCTCTTAGTTTTGCAATCCTAGAACATTAAATTCTCAAATCATTAGTTAGACTCTAATTATTAGCTTGGAAATATTGAACTTCAATCATTGTAGAAGACAAGTTCCACCATTGTTGCTCACTTTGAAGCTTCATAGTAACTATTTCTTACTTTTCTTTTCCATTTCTCTCTACTTTGTTGTTAATTACTTGCTAAATTCTTGCATGCTTAGATTGTTAATTAGCTTAATCCTTAGTTTTAACTTGTTCATGAATTGCTTGAAATGTTTAATTGCTTTAACTTTCATGGATTGTGAGTAGTCTAATTTTCTAGGGTTTGGGTAAAACCCTCAATGTACTCACTAATTACTTGTTGCATGTAATAATTGGGTAATTATTGGGTGTTAATTAGTTGAGCTCAAGTGGTTTAATTGCTTAGTTCTTGTATGTGGCCATTGGTAGAACTATTTATCCAAGCTTTCTCAACGAAGGATCGAGAGATGAACTTGAGTTAGCTCCCTTATGCTTAATTAACCTGAAATGCCATGAGAATATGAATTTCCGGTCAAGGGAATGTTTATGATGTCATCGTGATTATGCTTTAACACTTGTTTTATGCTTTGTAACCACGAGAGTAGGTTGTATTCATGATTCAAGTAATCCCTCTAGCTTGAGAGAGTAGTTGGGTGCCTTAGATGACTTCCCCTAATTTATCTCCTTAATTTACCTTGATTGTTGCATGCTAATCGTGATTTGTGATGAAGTTGAGTGGTATAACCCGAGCCCTAGATTCCTCTAAATATTGTTAATCTCCTCTTAGCTTTAGTTGAATTAAATTAGTAGAAGTTACTCAAAACCAAACCAACTTCGACTTCATTTAGCTTTTTTAAACAGTAGTACCTCGGTGGTTGATTCAACGCCTCTCTTGGGTTCGACCCTTTCTTACCCTTGCTATTAGTTAGTGAGACCAAGATAGGAATTTATATTTAGTAGGCTCGACGACGGCTTATCGAATTTTGGCGCCTTAATTTTTAATTTAGGAGTCTTTTATTTACATTCTAACTCATGAAATTGTTTGTCTTATGTTAATGAAGTGTCTTTGATACAATTTTCATGATGATTGAGTAATTAAAATTTCGTATGAGCAGGCATGTTGTATGCGTTTGAATTCTATTTTAATACTCATGATTTTGTTTCTTTCGCTCTATACTAGTCATACTCTCTAATCTCTAGAGTAAATTGAAGTATTGAAACAACAATTTTGCACTAAGATTAGTATTTTTGGGTTTGAACTTGAAAATGGCTTGAATATGTGATATGTTTATGGCCAAGTTCCATTGCAAACTTAGTTTTCAAAGGAACAAAATGATTATTGGATAATTGTGATGTATTTGAACATTGTAAGGCTCGAGATCTACGTAAAATAGTTTAGGAGATTCTCGAAGTAGCTCGAATGGTACGAATATCTCATTTTGTTTATTGTGGACATTGGAGCCCCCATGTGTCGGATTATGTGCATTCTTGCTATTTCTCAGGTCTTGGAGCCCCTAATTTGGGGTAGTTTCAATGACTTGTCATCGTTTAGGCCATTCATATCATCATGATGTGGAAGGAGCCTACGTATCCCATGTTTTGTGTTTTGAGAACATTGAGGATAATAACATGGCTTACGCATTTTTAGCTAAAGCCATGTTTAAGAAAGCAAGTTAGTTCTTTAATTTGCTTATTTATAAACCAAAAACTTTTGTAGTTAAGGTTTAATAATCTTTACCTATTGTCAAAATGTTCGTAGAGATCATTTTTCTACTAGTGAATAGGAGCCGTATCTGGCCCAAACGCCTTTTCTTTGCTTTAAATTTTTTTTTTGAAAAAAATTTGTTAAATTATGTAATGGGTGCCGGTTTAGGCCATAACTGGCGCCTATTCCTCTGTTTTTAAACTTTTTTTTTGAAAAGAAATTTGAAAATAGAGGAATAGGCGTCGGTTTAGGCCAGAACCGGCGCCTTTTTATAACTTTTTTTAGGCACCAGTTTACGCCAAAATCAGCGCCGTTTCATCTGTATAAGTTTGGGAATCCTTTTCGTTGTTGTATTATGCTTGTAATTCATCTTCTGATTCATCATCAGCATCACTAACTGTAACAACACTATGATTGGAAGCTTCTGCTCCATCATCACCTATAGATGTTCGTTGTCTTCATACGGAAAACCTGCATGTTTGAACAAGTCTTTCATACATCCAAGGATCTACATGCAATATACTTGTAATATAGTCTTATGGAACGCATTTTGAGGTGGTTGTGATCATAAATAGTAAAATGGACAAATTAATCAATATAATTTTAACACATGGTACCTAACCCTTCCCTATTCCTAGTGTTAAATTTATTGATGAAATTGTCCGTTCACCTTCACTAGTCATCTTCTAAAGGTGTGTCTAAAGGTTGTGTTGCAAGTAAAAGAAAACGGGTCATTGTTTTTCTTCGTAATCAATTTTAATGATTATGTATAGTTGTAAAACTTTGGTTCAACTATAGTTCCATCTCTCTATATTAGTGTTCACACACTCACAAGATCTACATATCTCCATTAGTTCACTGCACTAATGATTAGGCTACTTAATCATGAATAACAACATAATGGAAGACTTACATTATATTGATTCTATATAACCTTATTAATCATTTTACAAAATAAAGTATATAAAGTTATTAGCTAGCAATTATTTACTAAAAACTAACATATGAACAACTAATGCTCCAACTAACTAATCCAATTTAGATAAAAGCTAACCACTAATCGGTAACCACCAAACATGGCCTAAGAGAGAATTGGAAGAGAGGTTTGAGCCCAAAACTTTAATTTTAAAAGAGCTTTCTGAAATAGTGATTTGTAGACGTTGCTATTTTATCTTAATTTTGGTCATACCCATTACCAACATTCTCAATACATAATTATCATATCCTAATTGGTCAATTACACAATAAAGTAGATATTGAATAAAAGCTTTTCGTATTTATGAAACTTTCTTGTACACAAACAACTAACACCACCAATAAATCAAACTAGATAGAATCAGCTTAATGCTGTCAAACGAGCCCAAAACCTACTAGAAACTCCCGTTTTCCACTTTATACTTTGAATAGAAATTCTCGCTTTACTTAATATCGTTTCCATATATTTCTGATGAGTTTATATACATTAACATGTTTATTGCCCAAAAGAGTGTTCCCTATCCCCTTGTTGTATACATGCATGTAGGGCTGGCAATAACTGACCCGAATCGAAAATACGATCTGAACCCGACCCAAAAATAGCGGGTTAGGGTTGAGATTTTCGACACGAAAACTTAAATGGGTTGACGCAAACCCGACCTGAAACTAAATGGGTTAGGTTAAGGTTGAAATTTCCAACCTGAAGATGACTCACTTAACCCGAAATTATTTTCGAGTCAAAATCAGATCGGGTCAACCCGTGAACCCGACCCCGACCTTATAACTAAATTGTATTAAGACAATTAAGTAGATGAAAAAAAAGAAGTTACATCCGAATCACCCAGTCCCCAGCCCAACTGCCTAAAGCCCGAAGAGAAGTAGAAATCTAAAAATCCTAAGTCCCTAACCGGCTAAACAAAATACAAAATCAAAAAACTAAAAACCCTAACTCCTCTCCTTCCCCCACTCTCCTCTCCCAGCCGTTTTTCCTCTTTTTAGTGTTTTACTCTTTCTCTGTCCTAAAACTTCAAATTTTCCTCTCCTTAAAGGTAATTTCCAAAAATTTAAAGGGCTATGTTAAAAGTCGCCCTCATTTTACATATTAACGCGCGCATTTTAACTTAAAAGGACAATTTTGCCCCTTTTTCTCCTCACTCTCACCATAGAAATCACCTCTGACATCTCTATTAAAGTTGTCTTATGAGCATTCATCCATAGAACACACAATTATTCTAATACATTATACACATGTAACAATAAAAATCGACAATATTATAACCTTTCATCTAGAAATTTGGACCTCTGAATTGGAAATCCTTAATTAACAACAAAATTAAGAGTTTTAAGTTTAAGGAATTGGTAGTAGAGAAGCTAGGTGGGGTGCGATAGAGTTTCTGTTGGTGGCTAAGAAACGGCCGAAAATATCGTAACTCGCAGTTCCGCAAGGTGAAAATGCCTAGATGTTTTGTTGCTACCTACAAGTTACGAAATTTTCAGGCAGTTTGTTAGAAACGCCCAGATATTTCGTAACCTGTAGGTGGGAACGAAAAATCTAGGTGTTTCCACCTACGGGTTACGAGAATTTTGGGCGTTTTGTTTTTATTCTTAAAAAAATAAAATTCAGAAGCTACTTATGGTGGTGGTGGGCTTGGTGGATGTTGGTGTTAGTGGTGGTGGCTGGGGAGGAGGTAGTAATGGCAATGCGGTTAATGGTGGTGCTTCAATGGTGGAGTCCATGTGGAGAAAGCTAATAATGTTGGAAGCTGCATCAATGAGGGAAAAAAGCTCATAAGCCCACTTTAATGGAGAATGCTTCTATGGAGGAGAACACTCATAAGCAAGCTCATAACCCCACTTTAATGGAGAATGCTTCAATTGAGGAGAACACTCATAAGCCACTAAAAAGAAAATTCAAAAATCTTGGGGAGAGTAAAATTGTTAAGTTGAGGTAAAATTAATTATTTTTATACCTAGGATAAATACGTAATTTTAGTTTATTTTGCGGGCGTTAATTGGAGATTTGAGGACGACGTTTAGCGTTCCACAATTTTAATTTTGTGTTTCTTTGTTTTTTTTTTTTTTTTTTTTTTAAATTTTTAATTTCTATTTTTCTATTTTTTCGTTTTTCGGTTTGATTGTTTTATTGATTTTGGTTAATCGTAAATTTTCTAATTTGTGTTTTTCGATTCGATTCACCATTTCACGGTTTCACCGTCATCTTTAAAGTTCAGATCTTCCTCTCCTTATAGGTAATTTTCTAAAATTTTAATGTTTTTGTTTCGTTTTTTTTAAAATTTTTAATTTCAGTTTTTCCATTTTTCGGTGTTTTTTTTTACAATTTTTAATTTTAGTTAATTTCCTCAAATTTTAAATTTGTGTTTCGGTAATTTCCTCTGCATGTTGAATAATTTGATTAATTTCTGCATGTTGTTAATTTGTTGTTAGCTAAATTTTTGTTGTTAATTTGCAGAATAATTTCTGCATGTTGTTAATTTGTTGTCAAAGGTAATGCTGATTTGTTGTCGATTTTTTGCTGATTTTTTTTGCTAATTTCTTGCTGATTTGTTGTTCTTGTTGTTTTGTTTGTCCTTCCTGAGCCCTAAGTTGTCTTTTTTATTGTTTTATTTTGTTATATTTTTTGCAGCGATTATGGACACTTGAGTAGATTGATTCAACTGTGAATCTGTGATGTTTATTTATATACATTTTAATCTTTTTAATTGCGGTTTGTAATTTGTTGAGACTTTATTTAATTATTTTGATATGTATTGTTAATTAGGCTTAAAAACTTTAAATTTGAAAATTAGGTTTGAAAAATCAGGCAAAAAATCAGGTTGTGTTAATTGTTAAGTAGTCAAAATCAGGTTAAAAAAACAGGTCAAACCAGGTCATTTTCATGTTGACCCGAACCAACCTGAAAAAATGAGGTTCGGGTTGGGATGTTCAACTCGAATAACTTACATGGATCAGGTTGAGTTGGGGGCTAAATGACTCGAAACTATTCAATTCGAACACGAACCCAACTCGACTTGATCTGTTTGCCACCCATATACTCAAACCAAAATGAGTCCACTTATATAAACCATATCCCACCTATAGCCACAAAGAAGCCAGTAGAAAAAAACGCACACTCAGAAGGTATCCCAATAGCTATTGTGGAGGACTTAGTTGATATAAGTGAAGATGGAGCTATACACTCTGGATGTAATATGCCTTCGAATATGAAAGGAATGGTGTCCTTCCAACAAGTGTATTACTCCGATAGAGGGTTCAGAATTATTAGAAAGCTAATTCTTCAGTAAGGTCAAGTGATCGGAATGCCAAGGTGGAGGCCGCTTCCGATCAGTAATATTAATGTACAATTAATATTACAGCTTAATCTTGACTGAATCCATCGGGTCGAACCCAATCGAACAACCGATCCGAGACGACAAATCAATCCGAAGAATTTGATGAGTCGTCAGAGTTTTACAAACAAAGACGCCGGATGTCGAGCTTAGAGCGTCGAGACCAAGCGTCACAAGTCGAGTCGAATTTAGAATTCGACAAGACGGAAAAATCAATTAAGTTACAAGTTCAGGTCATGCCGTAGCCTCGCATTGGCCTAGCCATGCGAGGGCTAGGCTTACTCGATCTAGCACGTGCATCGCATTGCATGCGCACATGCCATAGCAAGCCTAGGAGCACCATTGCAGCACCATCGCTGCGTGTGTGCGTGTGCGTGCTAGCCATCGCAACACCATCACTGCGTGTATGCGTGTGCGTGCTAGGCATTGCAGCACCATCGGAACATGGGTGCGTGCTAGCCATCGCAGCACCATCGCTGCGTGTGTGCGTGTGCGTGCTAGCCATCGCAGACCTGTGCCTATGTGTGTGCGTGCTGGGCACCAAGCACCATCGCAGGTCTGTGCCTATGCGTGCTGGGCACCAAGCACCATCGCAGGTCTGTGCCTATGCGTGCTGGGCACCAAGCACCATCGCAGGCTTGTGCCTATGCGTGTGCGTGCTGGGCACTAAGCACCATCGCAGCGTGTGCTTGTGTGTGCTAGGCACCAAGCACCATCGCAGCGTGTGCGAGTGCGTGCTAGGCATTACAGCACCACGCACCAAGCAGCACCTCGCTGGGCTGTGTGCGTATGCTGTGCCTAGCGATGGTGCGCCTAGCAAGCACAGGAGTAGCAGCAGCGCCAGGCATGCGTGGCTCGCTAGCAGCGCACATGCCTTGGCTGGGCTATGCGAGAGAGCTGACTGGCTGGCTAGGCTGCCCAGCCTTGGCAGGCAAGGCAGGCTGCCAGCCAGCCACATGGGCTTAGTGGTTCGGTTTGAGGGAGTGGGGACCAAGGCATATTAAATGCCTTGGTGAGCAAGGTTGTTGGTCCCCCCTTGGTGATCCTCACCTTCTCCCTACCCTCCTCTTGCCACTTGTAACTTATTGATTGCATGCAATTTTTTTTTTGTTTTAATAAAAATGGGAAAATTGCAAATCTCCCACATTGATCATGAATAGGAGTTCAAGGGTTCATTTCCCTATAAATACCAAGATTTTGGGATTTGGGAAGAACACTTGAGTGGAACTAAAAAGGCATCTCCTTTGAAAAGTGAGAAAACCTTAAGTTCGTAAAACTCTAGTTTTTCTTGGTCGGGTCTCGACTAACCTTCGAGACTTGGACCGTTCGGGTCGGGTTCGTGGGTACGAGCCGTCGGAGACCTTCGCGTTTGCTCGGTTCAAGTAAGAGCTTGGGAATCGAGCGAAACACGCGTCAAGGGTAAGAATGTCTTTTCTTTCTCTCTTTAATTTGTTGTTTAATTAGTGATTGCATGCTTAGTTGCCGAAATTAGTGGGCGAGTCTTGGGCGGGTTTCTCTTCCGCGTAGAATCGGACTCTACGAAACCCAACAACAGTATCGAAACCACGCTCACTTTAATTTTTGTAACTAATAATTAATTGAGGTGATTTAAAATGGATTTAAATTTTTGGTTGTGCTTTCGAATTGGATTAGAAGCTCGTTTTAATTAAGTTTTAATCTCGTATTTTTTTATAATTTTGGCTGACGAACCCAGATTTCGACTCAAAAATAGTGATTTTTCGGTGGAATTGATGGTCTAAATCATTTCTGATTCTTCAGGGTTGTCCAGAAGCCAAAATCCACCCAGAAATATGTTTTTCGTGGGGTTTTTCGTTTTAAGACGAAATTTTTTAAATCATTTAACCTTGATTAATTATTGCATGTTGAAGGTAGATTAAATGCATGGTTTCATCCCTAATCTACTGCAATTATAAACCTCATTAAGCATGTTTATGAAGTCATAATTGGTGCTTAATTTGGTATGTTCATTTTTCACATAAACTTGAATTTTTCACATTGTTGCTAATAAATTGCTCCTAGTTGAAAGTTTATGGTGAACTGGCAATTTTGAAGCCCCTTATATTTAAAAGGTCCAATCTTTAATTGTTTATTTGGTTGGAACTTTGAGTACTAAATTCAATGTTGAACTAATTCTTGGATTTAATCATTTTTGTTGATTAAAGTCCTTAAAGTTCAAAACTTGTGATTGTATTTTGATTAAACTTCATATTGGAAGATGTAATTTTCAATTTTACACAAGTTATTGTTGGGAAATTTTTTCATTGGATAAAAGAGTTTAATTTTCTAACCCCTTTAATTTTGTCAAATATCATTATTAATTTACATTTTATTAAATTAATCATGAGTGTAGCCCTTCAATTTTGTAGCATAAAGAAAGACCTAGATTGTTTTAAGAATGGCTCTTGAATAATTTAGGCTTGTGCACCATTAAAATAGAATTAATTAAGTTGGACTTGTTTTAATTTCATTTTTGCCCAAAATAATTCTAAAATAAATTTTGAATTAATTTTAAGTCGCACGCATAACGGGATTAAAATCCCGAGAAAAGCACGCAAATCTAGGCAAAACACCAAAGCGCCACCAAGGCTAGCCGGGCTGCTATAGCAGCCCACATGTGGCTGCCTATGGTGCGCACAGGGATACTTCACCTCGAGCTGTCGTTGCTGCTGTGTGGCTGGGCGTAGGGATGCTGCGTTGTGCATAGTGCTGAAGTGGATGGCTGCTGGGCATACTTGTGCGTGCTGCAGGGCAGCGAGGCAGCAAGGCCCAGCAAGCCAGCGACAAGCCTGCCAGCGCCAGCAAGCAGCCAGCATGCGAAGCAAGCTGCTGGTGCCAGCAAGCATGGCATGCGTTGCTAGGCATGCGTGCTAGCACCCAGCACATGCAACCCCACCTTCAAGCGCTGCTAGGCAGCCATGGTGCACATCCCATTTTTTGTGGGTCGTTTTTGCTTGAATAGGGCTATCGGTTTTTTCGCAAAATTTTGCCGTTATAATTTTATTTAATTATTTTAACGAGGCTAGGCCTTGATTTTCCGGCTCTTGCAAAATTTTAAATTTGACAAAATTTGGGTTAATCGGCTTAATTAATTGAATTAATTAAGTTGGATGTGGAATTTAGTGGGAGCTTCGTTAATTGCATGAACAAATTGCGTTTTAATCACTTAAAATGTTAAACAACTTTGACTAGTTTTGATTAGGTGCATTAATTGGATTAACCACCTAACTTAATTACTAGTTCGCTCGTGTTATGCATTGTTACTTGTTTTTCGTTGTAAAATGCATGGGCCATTCAGATATAGTGAATGGATGAATGGAGGATATATGTTTCACAGGTTTCGTGAAAATGGCAATTAATGGGGCCCGATTAGGATAGTAAATACGGACTGCGATCCGTTATGTATTTTAATAAATCTAAATAACGTCTGCGTACCGTTGAGTATTTTTGTACCTTAATATTTAGATTAATCCTAGTCGTAGTAGCTAGTAATTTTTATTTTGGCAGAAATGTCTCAAGACAGAGTTTCTATGAAGACGAGCCAAGATGAAGACTCTTGAAGATTTGAAGATTTCAAGGGGTCATGCTAGTTGCCAAATGCATCTTATTTCATGTTTTCCATATATAATTGTTTTTATATATTCGCAAATGATATGTTAGATGCATGTTTAGGATTTCAAATGTTGCGATGATTAATTGAGTTCACTTAAATCAACCAACATAGAAACCCTAGGTCCCTAAAATATTGAACTAAAATATGCCATTCCAAGAACAACACTTACCGAACTAATGTGCGTATGTGATGGGCTACGCCAAAGCGAGGCATCACTACTTCCCTAGGAACGTAAGGTATACTAGGTATACAAGTTGTCTTGGTTAAGCTCAACGATATCAGTAAGGAGTCCTTAGATGTCATGGCAATGGAGATAAAATGTCAAGGAAAGCATTAGATGAGACATTTTATCGAACCAAGAGTAGCTTGGAGATATTGGCAATTGGATTGCTTACCCTAAAATATCAAGTGTTAAGACAAGCCAAAGCATGCTTAATCATTTTTTGATTTTTGGGATCTTGGAATCATTTTATTCTCGCCTAAAAGGGACTAATGTTAATGCGTGGATAAAATGCTCAATAAGAATGGTTTTTCATTTCAAATTCTTTCAATTGTAGAAAAATGTTTGCAAATAACTCAAACAACAACTCTATGTGCCCGGAACTCCCCGACAAGTTGGCTCTCAGCCTCAACTTAGTCAATTTCAAGGAATGGGTGGAGGAACTCAGGAAAACTCTTCGGAATTGTTCCTTGGAGTATACTCTCGATACTCCCATCCCAAGCTTCTTCTCTAAGGGAATCATGAGCGATGAAACTCATGAAAAATGGTCTTCCGACTGCAAAAAGGTCTCACACCTTATGGCTAATTCCATCCCGGAAGATTGGAAGGAAAATTTCTCCTTCTATTTTCCGGATATTTTCCTCAAATCATTGGAGGATGTTGTCAATGTTAGAGTCACCAAGAGTGACAATGATAACTATGATGGACTCGTGTTTGATTTGACTAGGTCACTCTCAAACACGAAGATAAAGCAACCGGATGTGGGTTGTCTTGCTAAGGAAAGGCGCCGGCTTTGGTCGAGGCTCTACAATACCAAATTGAGACCCAGCATGCCCCTCCGACCTCATGTGCTTGGAATGACTAGGCTCTTCAAGCACATGCAGCTTCTCGGAATCCCATTGGAGGATGAGATGGCGGGGCACATCTTGCTTGCTTCACTCCACTCGAGCTATGATGCACTTAGAGTGCATATAGCTGCAGGAAAGGAGACACGTTCTTTACAAGAGGTAGTGCAACTGCTTAGCCGAGCTACTTCCTATGGAGTGACCGAGAGACCCTTGAGAGCAAAGAAGAGGGAGTTCAAGAACAAGGAAAGAATGCGGTGCTTCTATTGTGGTGGGCAAGGCCATTACAAGAGGGAATGCAAGCTCTTCCGAAAGGAGGAAGAAGAGAAGAATGTGGCATCTGCCTCAGGTATCTTCATTAACACTTGTGTTTAAAGCTTATCATTGGTATTGGATACCATATGTAACTCACTTCATATTTCCTTTTTCAGGAACTAAATGAGAAGGCATCACAAGTGAGAAGGTATTGGATACCATGTGCATCAACAAGCGGACGACAAAGATGGTCTTTTGATCGTGCTTGTAGGCACATTTAATTTGTCTATAACTTGTAATTAAAACAATGGTTGTTTTTTTTTATGCTTTTGAACATAATTTTGATCTATGGTGTTAGACACCAAGCTATTTTGATCACAAGACTTAATCAATAGTTGTTTTGTTATAATGTCTTGTTTATATGTTCTATAAAATTGCATACTTTGGACAAATTCATGATACCGCCAAAAGGGCTAAGACCATCGAGTCGAATCAAACCTACTTTTTCAGAGTGAGGTTGAAAATCAACTTGGCAAGAAAATAAAAGCACTTCGATTGGATCGAGGTGGCGAATATTTGATCCATGAATTCGATAATCACTTGAAAGAAAATGGTATTCTTTCAGAGTTGACACCTCCCAGAACTCCACAATGGAACGGAGTATCCGAGCGGAGGAATCGGACCTTGTTAGACATGGTTCGATCAATGATGGGTTTTAGTGAACTTCCTATCTCTTTCTAGGGACACGCACTTCTAACTGCGGCACTAAATCTAAACCGTGCTCCGTCAAAAGCTGTCAAAAAGACTCTATATGAATTATGGACGAAGAAACCTCTAAGGTTTTCTTTTCTTAAGATTTGGGGTTGCGAAGCATATGTCAAGAGATTAAATTCTGACAAACTTCACCCAAAATCAGACAAGTGTTTCTTTGTGGGCTACCCAAAAGAATCCAAGGGGTATTACTTCTACAATAAATCCGAGAACAAAGTGTTTTTTGCTCGTGATAGTGTCTTTTTGGAGAAGGAACACCTTTCCAAAATGACAAGTGGGAGGAAAATCGAACTCGACGAAGTTAGAGAGGTCGAGCAACAAAGTCAACCTGACAAAACTGACAATCAAAGTGCTTTGGAAGCAGCTAATGAGATTGGTCAGAGTCAAAACGACAATGTAAATTCCCAACCTATTACCCTGCGTAGGTCGCAACGGCCAAGATCTCAACCAGACAGATACCTTGGTATTGTCTTAACCGAAGATCAAGACATCTTAGTCATGGATGGAGATGAGCCAGCGACATACAAGCAAGCTATGAGGATCCCCGACTCTGCTAAATGGAAAGAAGCCATGAAATCCGAGATGGACTCCATGTCTGAAAATCAAGTCTGGGACTTGGTAAATTTGCCCGAAGGTTACACACCTATCGGTTGCAAATGGATTTTCAAATTCAAAATAGACAAAGATGGAAATGTATCTATATACAAAGCTAGACTGGTAACAAAAGGTTACAGGCAAATTCAGAGAGTTGATTATGATGAAACCTTTTCACCAATTGCAATGCTTAAGTTTGTCCGGATCATCCTAGCAATTGCTGCCTATTACGATTATGAAATATGGAAAATGGATGTCAAAACCGCCTTCCTTAATGGGATTTTGGAAGAAACTGTGTACATGACACAGCCGGAAGGTTTTGTTGATCCGAGCAATACTGGGAAGGTATGCAAGCTTAAGAAGTCCATTTATGGACTAAAGCAGGAAAGCAGAAGTTGGTATCTGCGATTCGATGAAGCTATTAGCAAGTTTGGCTTTGTCAAGAATCCAGATGAGTCTTGTGTCTACAAGAAGTTCAGTGGGAGTGACATCGCATTCCTAATCCTATATGTCGATGACATATTACTCATTGAAAACAGCACTAAACTATTAGAGTCCGTAAAAGGCTGGTTGGGAAAGTGCTTTTCAATAAAGGACTTGGGAGAGGCACAGTACATATTGGGCATCAAGATCTATAGGGATAGATCTAAGAAGATGATTGGATTGAGCCAAAGTACTTATATAGATAAGGTACTGGCACGATTCAACATGGAAGGGGCCAAGAGAGGGCACCTACATATATCCCATGGCATAACTCTCAGCAAGAAACAGTGTCCACAGACACCTGATGAGCGAGAGAGAATGAATCAGATTCCATATGCTTCGCTCATTGGATCGATCATGTATGCCATGATATGTACTATGCCGGATGTATCGTATGCCTTGAGTGCTACGAGCCGACACCAATCGGACCCAGGAGAGGCGCATTGGACTGCGGTCAAGAATATCCTAAAGTACCTGAAAAGGAACAAGGATAAATTCCTGGTCTATGGTGGCTGTAATGAATTGGTTGTTGAAGGTTATACTGACGCGAGCTTCCAGACTGACAGAGACGACTCCAAGTCGCAGTCGGGGTACATTTTCTGCCTAAATGGAGGAGAGTTTAGTTGGAAGAGTGCTAAGCAGATTACCACTGCAGATTCTACGACTGAAGTTGAATACTTGGCAGCTTTGGAAGCAGCTAAGGAGGCAGTTTGGAGTCGTAAGTTCATTGGTGAACTTGGTGTTGTACCCTCAGTTAAGGGTCCGATAGATCTCTATTGTGATAACAATGGAGCTATTGCTCAAGCCAGAGAGCCAAGGGAACATCAGAAGGTCAAACATGTCAAGCGGCGATTTCACATGATAAGGGAATGGAAATCCGAGGGTGAAATTAGAATTTGTAAGATTGGAACGGACGACAATGTAGCCGATCCTCTGAGTAAACCTTTATCTCAAGTGAAGCACAACAAGCACGTTGAGGCAATGGGAATCAAGCACATTGGAGATTGGCTTTGATTTCCCTGTATAGATGTTTTAATTAAAACTCGATGTCTTAATGTAAAACACTATGTTAAACCATTCATTTTTGGAGCAATTAAATTTTATGCAAAATTATGATTACTCAATATCTATTTAATTGTGGTTTAGAATTAAATAATGAGTCCATTCGATTTATGAGAATATTCAAAAAAGGGTATCAAGACCATGTCTTGGATAAAGAAACACCTGTTAAGTGAAAATTGAATATTTTAATCGAAAATAATCCCTAATCAAGGTCATTTAAACAATGGACGATTAATGACCACTCGAGATTAGTGTGTAGTATGATTTATAGCACCGTTTCTTATGCTACAAGGACATGATAGTCATAAATCATTTGCACAGGTACCAGTTTAGAACTGTACCGGATAGACCTATGAGAATACTTTAAGAGATATCAAATCGTCATAAGTATATTTCTCATTATTGCTATCGGAACCTTTTTCCTCGACCATGAGTATTGCAAGTTCTCTTGTTTGAGTACTAGCCGTTTTGATGTTGTCAAACGTCTGCCGTAAATGAGGATTATAACGGCAGCACTCAGGCGACTAGTTCCTCTTAGTAAGAGGAGCTTACAATACAAGACTGGGAATGTCCCCCTATTAACAATAGGGAACATGTCTTTGTTGTTTACAAGGCCTCTCGAAGAGCGAGACTGTGAAAATGCATGGCCGTGCTCAGATGGATTTTAGAAATCATCTGTTTTATTGACAGCTAAACTCGGGAATCGAAAAACACTTCTGGACATAATAAGGATGACGAAGGATCTTACCTTATAGTTCATGAAGAGACATTAAGCAACATAGGAAAAGGGCTATACACAAATTGCACACTTGTCCGGAAGGACAAGTGAGAGATTGAAAGGAATGGTGTCCTTCCAACAAGTGTATTATTCCAATAGAGGGTTCAAAATTATTAGAAAGCTAATTCTTTAGTAAGGTCAAGTGATCGGAATGCCTAGGTGGAGGCCGCTTCCGATCAGTAATATTAATGTACAATTAATATTACTGCTTAATCTTGATTGAACCCTTTGGGTCGAACCTAATCGAACAACCGATCCGAGACAAAGAATCAATCCAAAGAATTTGATGAGTCATCAGAGTTTTACGAACAAAGACGCCGGATGTTGAGCTTAGAGCGTCGAGACCGAGCGTCGCAAGTCGAGTCGAATTTAGAATTCGACAAGATGGAAAAATCAATTAAGTTACAAGTTCGAGTCATGCCGTAGCCTCGCATTGGCCTAGCCACGCGAGGGATAGGCTTACTCGATCTAGCATGTGCATCGCATTGCATGCGCACATGCCACAACAAGCATAGAAGCACTATCGCAGCACCATCGCTGCGTGTGTGCGTGTACGTGCTAGGCATCGCAACACCATCGCTGCGTGTGTGCGTGTGCGTGCTAGGCATTGCAGCACCATCGCAACATGGGTGCGTGCTAGCCATCGCGGCACCATTGCTGCGTGTGTGCGTGTGCGTGCTAGGCATCGCAGCATGGGTGCATGCCAGCCATCGCAGGCTTGTGCCTATGCGTGTAAGTGCTGGGCACCAAGCACCATACAGCGTGTGCTTGTGCGTGCTAGGCACCAAGCACCATCGCATCGTGTGCGTGCTAGGCATCACAGCACCACGCACCAAGCAGCACCTTGTTGAGCTGTGTGCGTGTGCTATGCCTAGCGATGGCGCGCCTAGAAAGCACAAGGGGTAGCAGCTACGCCAGGCATGCGTGGCTCGCTAGCAGAACGCATGCCTTGGCTAGGCTATGCGAGAGAACTGGCTAGTTGGCCAGGCTACCCAGCCTTGGTGCTAGGCGCCAGCTGGCAACCTTGGCAGCCAAGGCAGGCTGCCAACCAGCCACATGGGCTTGGTGGTCCGGTTTGAGGGAGTGGGGACCAAGGCATTTAGCAAGGTTGTTGGTCCTCCGTTGGTGGTCCTCACCTTCTCCCTCCCCTCCTCTTGCCACTTGTAACTTATTGATTGCATGCAATTTTGTTTTTGTTTTAATAAAAATGGGAAAATTGCAAATCTCCCACATTGATCATGAATAGGAGTTCAAGGGTTCATTTCCCTATAAATACCAAGATTTTGGGATTTGGGAAGAACACTTGAGTGGAACTAAAAAGGCATCTCTTTTGAAAAGTGAGAAAACCTTAAGTTCGTAAAACTCTAGTTTTTCTTGGTCGGGTCTCGATTAACCTTTGAGACTTGGACCATTCGGGTCGGGTTCGTGGGTACGAGCCGTCGGAGACCTTCGCGTTTGCGGGGTTCAAGTAAGTGCTCAGGAATCGAGCGAAGCACACATCAAGGGTAAGAATGTCTTTTTTTCTCTCTTTAATTTGTTGTTTAATTAGTGATTGCATGCTTAGTTGCCTAAATTAGTGGGCGAGTCTTGGGCGGGTTTCTCTTCCGCGTAGTGTCGGACTCTACGAAACCCAACAGAATACCCCTAGAGAAGACCTTATTTGTTGGAAAATCGATGGAGACTCCTTATTTGGTCACAGCCGACCTCCTGACTCACGTGATGGAAGTCCGAATGAAGACATGAGAGGAACCAATACCGGAGCCACTAGAATTGGTGATGAATTTATTAATTCTAGTAGAGATTAATCGAATCATCCGATTAATTCAAGCAACTTATTTGAGTGTTCCTAATTTCTCAATCGAGTTTATGGATGAAAATCTTGCAAAATTTAGCTACTAATCTCTTGCCTATTTCATGCATGGTATAGAATGTGCAAGGAGCAGGGAGCAGAGAATTTATTATTGCCTTTAAGGAAATTATTAGGGTAAATAAACCAAATGTAATTACACTAGTTGAAACTCATATGGGAGGTGCACAATGCAAGCTGATAAGATCGCAAACATCATTGGTTATAATGGCCACACGAGGGTTGATGCTCAAGGATTCTCGGGTGATATTTGGATCTACTGGAAAAGAGAGTTAGTGTCGGTTGAACCAATTCATAAACATGGTCAATATATTACCATGAACATAAAAAGGTTTGGGGATATGCCGTGGTATTTTACAGCTGCATATGCAAGTCCTGATCCGTCAAAAAGACAAAAACTTTGGAGGGAATTAAAAGAATTCGCAAGCTCCCATAACATGCCATAAGATGATTGCAGGGGATTTTAATGACACTCGTTTCCAATGGGAAAGAAGCTCGAGTTGCCCCGAAACTACGAGACGTTCTGCGAGATTTAATGAATGGGCGGAGGACATGGGTCTACTTGAAATTGAATTTAGTGGAGCCTCCCATACTTGGTCTCGTGGAAATAGTGTGAATACTTGGCAAAGTGCAATACTTGATAGAGCAATTTTCAATGGAGATTGAAGCCTTCGATTCCCTAATGCCTTTGTTAACCACCTTCCGGCAATACAATCGGATCACACTCCGGTTTTGATTGCACAGAATGGTTTTGCCTCTCTTGTAGATATTAATCGACCATTCCGCTTTCAAGCAGCTTGGATGACTCACAAAAATTTCCGTAACTTTGTGGAGAGTAAATGGAATAAAGATGCACCTTTGTTGAAACAAAGTAGTGTGAAGTGTGAATTTTGTGAAAATCACAAAGTCCCACATTGGTGGGAAATGAGAGTCTTGCTCTCTTTATATAGAAGTGTGTAGTATACTTGGGTGTGGCCAAAGGGCTACCCATATATTGTGGAGAGGGAAGACTTACCTACCGAGCCAGCCCAACACACACACGTGCGTCGAGCCGGGTTGGGTCGGGTCGGGTGATCAAAACAGATTTTAAATTTTTGAACAAGGTTTAGTTATGTATTTAATGCCTTGATTTATTCTAACCGTTACTTATGTTATTTAATTTTTGATTGGTTTTACGGTAACCGTTTCTTCCCATTTTTATGGTAACCGTTTTAATTAGGGATTAAACATCTTAATTGCAACGTTCAGTTTTTCGGCTATAAAAGAACACTTTGCTCACCGATTTCAAATACAGAAAATACTTCTAATATTTTTCCTCCAAAAAAATCACAGAATTCGAGCAGTTTCTCTTTATTTTTGGTGTTTAGTTGCCCGGTGGTTCTGTGCAAATCCATCGGTATATTATAATTCTGACTGACTGTTTTATCCCGGGGAGCATCTGTTTGTGGTTCGATCTATCTACTTGCACAAATTAGAGGCAGTACCGTGAATGTCCTAAAGAGAGCGACATAGTCCGCGACTCAGTCTTATTCCCGGTAACATTGTTCTTATTATTTTTGTTCCTGCGGTTCAGTTCTAACAATTTTAGAACATTTCTTTTCTGCCTTCGTGAATATTACGTCTACCAAAGAAATGAATATGTCCAACGACCTCAACAAACCCTTCTAGTTTGAAGGTGCTCACTTTAAAAGATGGAAACAAAAAATGCAATTTTTCTTGACTGCTTAAAAGGTTCATTCCGTATTGATTGTTCCTAGGCCTGTTATTCTTGATAATGCTGATGAAGATGAAAAAGTTTACCTCAATAGTGAAATCGAAACTTGGAATGAAACTGATTTTATGTGCAAGAATTATATTCTTAATGGTCTGTGAAATAACTTGTATGATTATTACAACAGGGAAAATTCTGCTAAGGATTTGTGGGAAGCCCTGCAAAAGAAATATGATACTAAAAAAGCTAGTGCCAAAAAGTATGTTGTGAGTAGGTACCTGAAGTTTCAGATGACCGATGAAAAATTTGTTGAAGTGCAATCTCATGAACTTCAGAAAATTGCACATGAGATAATTTCCGAAGGTATGGCTCTAGATGAACAATTTCAAATTGATGATATTATTGACAAACTGCCTCCATCTTGGAAAAATTTCAAAAATAATCTTAGGCAGAAGACTAAGGAATTCTCCT
Source organism: Chenopodium quinoa (assembly GCF_001683475.1). Taxonomy (NCBI): domain Eukaryota; kingdom Viridiplantae; phylum Streptophyta; class Magnoliopsida; order Caryophyllales; family Amaranthaceae; genus Chenopodium; species Chenopodium quinoa. The sequence continues at coordinate 451,503 of NW_018742487.1, forward strand.
TTGAGAGTTTGATCACTCGGCTTTGTATAGAAGAAGAATCTAGGAAACAGGACTAGAAGGAAGAAATCTTACAGGTTACTGCGAACAATGCTCCAAAAAGGTCGGCTACAGTTCTCAAGGCTGCTGGTAAGAATTTCAAACCTCAGAACCAGAAGAATAACTCCAACAAAAGAAAACAGAATGTTCAAAAGAACAATGGATAGCAACAGTCTCATCCCCCTAAGAATGGTTCTGGTCAATTTCTATGCTATAGGTGTGGAAAACCAGGCCATATGGCACGAAAGTGCAGGAACATGCCTAACCCTACACCTGTGCAGGCAAGCATGATTGAAGAGCCCCTTGTCGCTATGATTACTGAGATCAACCTTATTGGTGGATCAGATGGGTGGTGGGTAGACACTGGTGCTACACGCCATGTCTGCTATGATCGTCGGATGTTTAAAACATACACTGAAAATACCGATGATAAGAAAGTGTTGTTTGGTGATTCCCATTCCACTAATGTTGCTGGTATTGGAAATGTTGAGTTGAAGTTTACTTCTGGTAGGACTCTCATTCTGAAGGATGTATTACACACTCCGGAAATGAGAAAGAGTTAAGGTTTTGGTTTTCTTCTTAATAAGGCTGGTTTTACAGAAACCATAGGTTCTGATTTGTTTATTTTGACTAAGAATGGAATGTTTGTAGGAAAAGGATATGCTACTGATGGTACGTTTAAACTAAATGTTGAGATTAATAAAATTTCTGATTCTGCTTATATGCTATGTTCCACTATAAATGTTTGGCATGCTGGACTTTGTCATGTGAACAAAAGACTCATAAAAAATATGAGCAATTTAGGCCTTATTTCTAATATTTCTCTTAATGATTTTGACAAATGTGAATTTTGTAGTCAGGCTAAAATTACGAAAACACCTCATAAGTCGGTTTTGAGAAATTCAGAACCATTAGACTTAATTCATTCGGATATTTGTGAATTTGATGGAAAGTTGACTAGAAATGGACAATGATATTTTATCACCTTTATTGATGATTGTTCTGATTATACTTGTGTTTATTTGATGAAAAATAAAAGTGACATAATTTGAGAATCAGTTTAACGAGAAGATAAAAAGGTTACAAAGTGATCGTGGAATTGAGTATGGTACTAATGCTTTTATAGAACTTTATAATTCACATGGTATCATACATGAAAGATCTGCCCCTCATTCTCCAAAAATGAATGGTAAGGCTGAAAGAAAAAATAGAACTTTTATTGAGTTAGTTGTTGCTATATCCTTAAATTCAGGTGTTGCTAATCATTGGTGGAGTGAAATCCTTCTTACCGTTTGTTATGTCTTGAACCGTGTTCCAAAGACTAAGAGTAAGGTTTCTCTTTATGAAACTCTTCGTAACAAACAACCTAATATTTCTTATTTTAGAATTTGGGGTTGTCTAGCATATGTTAGGATTCCTGATCCTAAAAGAGCTAAGTTAGCTAGTTGAGCTTATGAATGTGTGTTCATTGGATATGCTATTAACAGTAAAGCAAATAGATTTTTTGATTTAAATGCACGTGTAATTATTGAATCTAATGATGCTGATTTTTATGAGGAGAGGTTTCCTTTTAAATCTAGAAATAGTGGGGGTTCGTCCTCCTCTATTATTCTTAAAGTTAGGTCTAATTCACAAGACTTGGATGCTGAACCCGAACTAAGAAGGAGCAAACGGGCTAGAGTAGCAAAGAACTTTGGCCTGGACTTTGAAGTTCTCAATGTAGAGGAGGATCCATCTACCCTCCAAGAAGCCCTAGCCTCAGTTGATGCAGACTTATGGCAAGAAGCTGTAAATGATGAAATGGACTCACTTGAGTCTAATCGAACTTGGCACCTAACTGAGTTGCCACCAGGTTGCAAGACAATAGGTTGCAAATGGGTCTCGAAATGAAAGCTGAAAGTTGATGGCACCGTTGATAAGTATAAAGCTCGTTTGGTAGCTAAAGGCTACAGACAAAGGGAGAATGTTGGTTGCTTTGATACCTATTCACCTGTAACTAGAGTAAAATCTATTAGAGTGCTAATGTCTCTTGCTTCCGTTTATAATCTTATAGTGCATCAGATGGATGCAAAGACCGCATTTTTTACGATGAATTGGAATAAGAAATCTACTTGGACCAACCGGAGGGCTTTGTCATCCCAGGAAAAGAGCATCTGGTATGTAAGCTAGATAAATTCTTTATGGTCTCAAACAAGCACCTAAACAATGGCATGAAAAATTTGATAACTTAGTCATTTCACATGGTTTTAAGATACATGGTAGTGACAAATGCATATATGTGAAATTCGAGAATGACATTTGCACTATAATTTGTTTGTATGTGGATGACTTGTTAATTTTTGGCTCGAATATTCACGCTATGAATAATGTAAAGCTATTGTTGAATGCTGAGTTTGACATGAAAAATCTAGGGGAGGCAAATGTAATCCTTGGGATTGAGATTACAAGGACATGAAATGGAGTTTCTTAGGATCAATCTCATTACATTGAGAAAATCCTAAAGAAATATGGTTACTTTAACTGTAAACTTGCAAGCACACCTTATGATCCAAGTGTAAAATTATTTAAAAACACTGGTGATGCCGTTAAGCAATCTGATTATGCGAGCGTCATTGGCAGCCTTCAGTATGCCACTGATTTTACTAGACCCGACATTCCCTATGTTGTGGGATTATTAGGCAGGTTTACTAGTTGTCCTGGTAATGAGAATTGGCATGCTATTGAAAGGGTCATGAGATACCTTAAGAGGACCATGAACCCAGGGTTACATTATGAAAGGTTTCCAGCTGTACTAGAAGGATATAGTGATGCTGACTGGAACACCTTATCAGATGACTCTAAGGCTACTAGTGGATATATTTTAACTATAGCCGGTGGAGCTGTATCTTGGAAGTCTAAGAAACAGACTATTTTGGCTCTGTCCACCATGGAGTCAGAAATGATAGCACTAGCTACAGCTAGTGAAGGAGCAGGTTGGTTAAGAGACTTGCTAGGTGAGATTCCCTTATAGGAAAAACCATTACCGGCTGTCTTGATCCATTGAGACAGTACCGCGACTATTGCAAAAGTTCAAAACCGTCATTTTAACGGCTGATTAGGGTAAAAAAAAACACCCTAGCCACGTGGCCTAATCAGAGGGCGCCACGTGTCAGCCCCAGAAAGGGCAAGTGGGAGCCAATCCCAGGCTGACACGTGGCACGTCCTTATTTGAGGGAATACAGTTCCCCAACCCTATAAATAGAGGGAAATACCTCATTTATTGGGTATTCACAAATTCCAAAACACAAAACACAACTACCAACAAGCATTTATTCTCTCTAAATTAGAGAGAAAACCATTTATTTTCGCACTATTCACTTCGTACGAATCCTAACTTGATCGTCGGAGGCGGAACTCCACCCAACCGGAGTTCCGTTGTTTTGCAGGTACACAGCCGGTCAGCAAGCCATTCTCGGAATTGTAACTCTCCCGCAGGACACATAAAAAACCCCGAAACATTTGGCGCCGTATGTGGGGAGAGTACTTCCAAGATGACTTCCGACTATGTACCGCCTGCTGAAGGCAAACGACCTATGGTCGAAGCCGAGGTCCACACGGACCCAAGCAGTAGTGATGATAATGATGTCGAAACCAATGTGGCCCCAGACGGGTCACTCAGGTCGCGACACACCCGTTCTCGAGAAATAAGGGAACGGGGATTGGATGCAGTCCATGGCCCCCCAGCCGGCCACCCTGCTGGGGTACCCCAGGCGGCGGAGGGCTTAGCCCCCGTCACCAGAGACGAACTCATGAAATTCATGACTAGTTTCAAGGGGGAGCTGACGGACATCATCAAGAGGTCTACTAACTCCAACAGGGGTCAGGCGGCCAAGAAGCCTTCTCCCTCAAAGAGGGGGCAGGCGGCAAAGAAGCCTTCTCCCTCAAAGAGGGGGCAGGCGGTAAAAGACCGGGTGCCTACTCCGCACCCTAAGCCAAAGGGGGCGGATGGGCCCCAAATTGATCTTTCAAGACTCTGTTTCCCTGAATCAGGGCAACGGAAAGCCATCTGGCAGATGCAACCGGATGGGTCCAAGAAGACTTACTCTGATGCCCGAATCTTAATCCAGGAAAAGAGAAGTCAGCAACTGTCTGGGTCGGCTTCCACCTCGACCTTCCCTGACAGCTTCCGCAATACTTCAATGAAGCATTCGGAAACCAACAGAGGAAGTCAGTCGCTTGGAGTATCCGCGCGCACTGGCCCTCAAGTGATCCAGCCGGCATGGTATGCGCCCCAGCCGCCATACATGCCCTATGGGTCTCCATACATGCAGCCGGGTCTCTTCGGAGGTCAGGCGGCACCCATCCAGTCAGGCGACTGGCAGCTCCGGCTGCTCAACCTAGGTGAGCAGCCGTCAGCCTTCTCCCGGGAAATAGCCGAGGCGGCTCAGCCGGCCAAGGTTAAGAACGTATTGGTAGGTACCTTCGACGGTACCACCAACCCGGAAGATCACCTCATGGCATACACCAACCTCATGTACTTGCAAGGGTTGGATGACGTCGTCTGGTGCAAGTGCTTCCCGGCTACCCTCAAGGGCATAGCCTAGAGGTAGTTTGGCAACCTCCCAGCCGAGTGCATCAACAACTTCAGAACGTTGGCGTATCTCTTTACGTCCAACTTCTCCATGAACATTCCCGCCAAGAAGACTAGCCTCGATCTAGGGGCAGTACAGCAGGGGGAAAAGGAAGGACTTCGGTCCTACGTCAGGCGGTTCAATCTGACCCGAATTCAGATAGCCGGTCTGACGGATGAGGTTGCCTATACAGACTTCTTCAAGGGTCTGAAGAACGGGTCAGCTTTCAAGTTTGACCTCGTCCGGAAGAGGGTTGCCACCCTTCAAGAGGCACTGATGGAAGCTGAAGCCTATATACAGGCGACAGAGCTGTGCTCCATCAGGCAGCCGGCGGACTCTAAGAAGTCCGAAAGAAAAGACAGCCGGCCTGCCCAGCCGGCTGCCTAAGACAAGGGCAAGAGAAAGGAAGTCAGGGCAGCCGACCGTACTGGTCAGCCGTCCCAGAAGAAAGCAAGGGAGTTGAGACCGTACGTCCCTAAGTACGAGTTCAACAAAGACCCATCCTCCATCCTCGTGGAGGTTAGGAACAGGATGACTATTGAGAAACCGGCTCCCATGAAAAGTCCCGTCAGCAGCCGGGACAAGAGCAAGTACTGCCAATTCCACGAGGACATTGGCCATGACACCAGTGACTGCTATACCCACAGGCGGCAACTGGACCGTCTGGCTGATGAAGGGGCCCTGAGGTCCTACATAATAAAGCCCAAGGGCGGAGCCAAGAAAAACAAAGGGCATCCGTCCAAGAGGCCGGCTGCCAGCACTGATGCGGATGAAGAACAAATCTTCACCATAGCAGGCGGCTTTGCCGGAGGGGATCCTACCATCCGGGGGGCTAAAGATAACATCCGACGTCTGGTCAACTCAGTAGATGAGGGCCAGGCGTCGGCGGATACCTTCCCCGAAGTCCTCGTTTCTGAGAGGGACCGGGGCAAGGTCAGACGGCCTCATGACGACCCTCTGGTCGTAGAGTGTAAGGTTGCCAATCAGCGAGTAGGCCGGATCCTTATAGATACCGGGAGCTCGTCTGATCTTATCAGCTACCAGTGCCTTGCAAAGCTGAAATACAAGCCTGGTAGCATGCAGCCGGCTCCTCACCCCCTAGTTGGCTTTGGGGGAGGAGTAGTGCATCCGGTGGGGAGGATTGACCTACCCATCCGGATGGGCGAGAAGGGGGAAGGACGGCATATGGTGGTTAAGTTCCTCGTGGTTGAAGAACTGACTGCCTACAACATAATCTTGGGCCGTCCAACCCTCAATGAGTCCAAGGCAATCATCATCCCCTCTCTCATGTTGATCAAATTTGAGAGGGATGATGGGACGGTGGGTTCCATGAGTGGAGACCAGAAGACGGCAAGGGAATGCTACCTTACAGCCGTCAAGCCGACTGTGCACTCAGCCGGCATCAACGAGGAACCCCTCCTTTTGGGAGAAAGCATGGAAGCCGGGCCTGCTCCCTTAGCAGCCGGCCAAAAAAGAAAGGCGGACCATCCCTTGGCCGCCAAGAAAGGCAAAAAATAGCAATCACTGATTGGGGAGCGATCATATGAGTTCCGTCCCCAACCGGCTGGTGAAAACACTGACCTCATCCTGGATGACAGCCGTCCAGAGAGAACCGTCAAGGTGGGGACGGTTGCCTTAGGGGAGTTGGGTGAAGCATTGCACCAACTTCTCAAAGAATTCAAAGACATTTTTGCCTTTGAAGTGGACGAGATGCCGGGTATACATCCGGATCTTGTAGTTCACAAGCTCGCTGTGGATCCAAAGAAAAAGTCGGTTAGGCAAAAGAAGAGGAACCATGGCGAGGAAAGATCTCAGGCGGCAGCCGCCGAGGTCAGGAAGCTCCTTGATGCCCGGTTCATTCGGCAATGCTACTACCCGGATTGGGTAGCAAACGTTGTTCTTGTCAAAAAGCCGAATGGTACCTGGCGGATGTGTGTAGACTACACAGATCTGAACAAGGCATATCCAAAGGATAGCTATCCGCTTCCTAAGATTGATAGTCTGGTAGACTCAACAGCCGGTCATTCCTTGATGAGCTTCATGGATGCCTACTCCGGCTTCCATCAGATACCCTTGTGGAAAAAAGATCAAGAGAAGACGGCTTTCGTCACTGATCAAGGGTTGTTCTGTTATACGGTGATGCCATTTGGGTTGAAGAATGCGCCTGCCACCTTCCAACGGATGATTAATACGGTCTTCATTAATCAAATTAGAAGGAATGTGGAGGCGTACATTGATGACATGATAGTCAAATCCAAGCAGCAGGCGGATCACCTCGCTGACCTCCGGGAGACTTTCTCAACACTCAGACGGCATAAAGTGATGTTAAATCCCAAGAAATGCGTCTTTGGTGTTGATTCTAGAAAGTTTCTCGGTTTCTTGATTGATCAAAGAGGAATAGAGGCAAACCCGGACAAGGTACAGGCGGTGATTGACATGAAGTCACCCCGTACCGTCAAAGAAGTCCAGAAACTTACCGGTTGCTTGGCCGCCTTGGGAAGATTCCTGAGCCGGTCGGGTGACAAATGCCTATACTTCTTCTAAGCTATCAAGAAGAAGAGCAGATTTGAATGGGGGGAGAATGCCGAGGCGGCATTTCAGAAACTAAAAGAACACCTTCTTTCGTTACCCCGGCTGGTTAGCCCCTTAACCGGT